>NW_026781743.1:0-145000 GCF_030144855.1 Hypanus sabinus | reverse complement strand
TTGCCCCTCGCCCGGGTGCACCTGACTTGGCGAGTCACTCCCCACGGGATTCCACCCGCTCCCCCATCTGCTTTACCTTCCCGACCCTTCGATCGGCGTCCTCCTCACAGCTGAGTGAGATCTGCGAGGCCAGGCGTGTCCCTGGAAACACGCGGCGAAGTGGAACCCGCTCCCCTTAAAGCCGCCGGGTACTCCCCGTCTCCCACTCTTCTCAAACGCAGCGGGACCCCCTGTCTCCCACCCTCCTTAAACACACGGGGGGACCGTCTCCTATTCTCCCTAAACACAACGAGACCTCGTCTCCCGTTTCCTTTAGTCGCGCCCGGAAACTCCCCGCTCCCCTTTAACCCAACCGGAACTCCCCACCCCCTGTCGCCCCCGTCACTCGCTCTCCATAACCCCACCCGGACTACTATTCCCGTTCCCCTTAAACATACCGAGGACCGTGTCTCCTGTTCGCCTTAAACACACTGGAGACCTCGTCTCCTGTTCTCCCTAAACCCAGCGGGATCCCGTCTCCCGCTCCCCTTAAAACTTAGCGGGACCCCGTCTCCCCCTCCCCTTAAAACCCAGCGGGACCCCGTCTCCCGCTCCCCTTAAAACCTAGCGGGACCCCGTCTCCCCCTCCCCTTAAAACCCAGCGAGACCCCGTCTCCCACTCCCCTTAAAACCCAGCGGGACCCCGTCTCCCGCTCCCCTTAAAACCCAGCGGGACCCCGTCTCCCCCTCCTCTTAAAACCCAGCGAGACCCCGTCTCCCGCTCCCCTTGAAACCCCGTCTCCCCCTCCCCTTGAAACCCAGCGAGACCCCGTCTCCCCCTCCTCTTAAAACCCAGCGGGACCCCGTCTCCCCCTCCTCTTAAAACCCAGTGAGACCCCGTCTCCCCCTCCCCTTGAAACCCAGCGGGACCCCGTCTCCCACTCCCCTTGAAACCCAGCGGGACCCCGTCTCCCGCTCCCCTTAAAACCCAGCGGGACCCCGTCTCCCCCTCCACTTAAAACCCAGCGGGACCCCGTCTCCCGCTCCCCTTAAAACCCAGCGGGACCCCGTCTCCCGCACCCCTTAAAACCCAGCGGGACCCCGTCTCCTGCTCCCCTTAAAACCCAGCGAGACCCCGTCTCCTGCTCCCCTTAAAACCCAGTGGGACCCCGTCTCCCGCTCCCCTTAAAACCCAGCGGGACCCCGTCTCCCCCTCCTCTTAAAACCCAGCGGGACCCCGTCTCCCACTCCCCTTAAAACCCAGCGGGACCCCGTCTCCTGCTCCCCTTAAAACCCAGTGGGACCCCGTCTCCCGCTCCCCTTAAAACCCAGCGAGACCCCGTCTCCCGCTCCCCTTAAAACCCAGCGGGACCCCGTCTCCCCCTCCTCTTAAAACCCAGCGGGACCCCGTCTCCCCCTCCTCTTAAAACACAGCGGGACCCCGTCTCCCGCTCCCCTTGAAACCCAGCGGGACCCCGTCTCCCGTTCGAAACCCAGCGGGACCCCGTCTCCCCCTCCTCTTAAAACCCAGCGGGACCCCGTCTCCCCCTCCTCATAAAACCCAGCGGGACCCCGTCTCCCCCTCCTCTTAAAACCCAGCGGGACCCCGTCTCCCACTCCCCTTAAAACCCAGCGGGACCCCGTCTCCAGCTCCCCTTAAAACCCAGCGGGACCCCGTCTCCCCCTCCTCTTAAAACCCAGCGGGACCCCGTCTCCCGCTCCCCTTAAAACCCAGCGGGACCCCGTCTCCCGCTCCCCTTAAAACCCAGCGGGACACCGTCTCGCGCTCCCCTTAAAACCCAGCGGGACCCCGTCTCCCCCTCCACTTAAAACCCAGCGGGACCCCGTCTCCCCCTCCTCTTAAAACCCAGCGGGACCCCGTCTCCCACTCCCCTTAAAACCCAGCGGGACCCCGTCTCCCCCTCCTCTTAAAACACAGCGGGACCCCGTCTCCCGCTCCCCTTGAAACCCAGCGGGACCCCGTCTCCCGTTCGAAACCCAGCGGGACCCCGTCTCCCCCTCCTCTTAAAACCCAGCGGGACCCCGTCTCCCCCTCCTCTTAAAACCCAGCGGGACCCCGTCTCCCACTCCTCTTAAAACCCAGCGGGACCCCGTCTCCCGCTCCCCTTAAAACCCAGCGGGACCCCGTCTCCAGCTCCCCTTAAAACCCAGCGAGACCCCGTCTCCCGCTCCCCTTAAAACCAAGCGGGACCCCGTCTCCCCCTCCTCTTAAAACCCAGCGGGACCCCGTCTCCCCCTCCTCTTAAAACACAGCGGGACCCCGTCTCCCGCTCCCCTTGAAACCCAGCGGGACCCCGTCTCCCGTTCGAAACCCAGCGGGACCCCGTCTCCCCCTCCTCTTAAAACCCAGCGGGACCCCGTCTCCCCCTCCTCATAAAACCCAGCGGGACCCCGTCTCCCCCTCCTCTTAAAACCCAGCGGGACCCCGTCTCCCACTCCCCTTAAAACCCAGCGGGACCCCGTCTCCAGCTCCCCTTAAAACCCAGCGGGACCCCGTCTCCCCCTCCTCTTAAAACCCAGCGGGACCCCGTCTCCCGCTCCCCTTAAAACCCAGCGGGACCCCGTCTCCCGCTCCCCTTAAAACCCAGCGGGACACCGTCTCGCGCTCCCCTTAAAACCCAGCGGGACCCCGTCTCCCCCTCCACTTAAAACCCAATGGGACCCCGTCTCCCGCTCCCCTTAAAATCCAGCGAGACCCCGTCTCCCCCTCCTCTTAAAACCCAGCGGGACCCCGTCTCCCGCTCCCCTTAAAACCCAGTGAGACCCCGTCTCCCGCTCCCCTTAAAACCCAGCGAGACCCCGTCTCCCGCTCCCCTTAAAACCCAGCGGGACCCCGTCTCCCCCTCCTCTTAAAACCCAGCGGGACCCCGTCTCCCGCTCCCCAAAAAACCCAGCGAGACCCCGTCTCCCGCTCCCCTTAAAACCCAGCGAGACCCCGTCTCCCGCTCCCCTTAAAACCCAGCGGGACCCCGTCTCCCGCTCCCCTTAAAACCCAGCGGGACCCCGTCTCCCCCTCCTCTTAAAACCCAGTGTGACCCCGTCTCCCCCTCCCCTTGAAACCCAGCGAGATCCCGTCTCCCGCTCCCCTTAAAACACAGCGGGACCCCGTCTCCCCCTCCCCTTGAAACCCCGTCTCCCCCTCCCCTTGAAACCCCGTCTCCCCCTCCCCTTGAAACCCAGCGAGACCCCGTCTCCCGCTCCCCTTAAAACCCAGTGAGACCCCGTCTCCCCCTCCCCTTGAAACCCCGTCTCCCCCTCCCCTTGAAACCCAGCGAGACCCCGTCTCCCGCTCCCCTTAAAACCCAGCGAGACCCCGTCTCCCGCTCCCCTTAAAACCCAGCGGGACCCCGTCTCCCGCTCCCATTAAAACCCAGCGAGACCCCGTCTCCCGCTCCCCTTAAAACTCAGCGGGACCCCGTCTCCTCCTCCTCTTAAAACCCAGCGGGACCCCGTCTCCCGCTCCCCTTAAAACCCAGCGGGATCCCGTCTCCCGCTCCCCTTAAAACCCCGCGGGACCCCGTCTCCCGCTCCCCTTAAAACCCAGCGGGACCCCGTCTCCCGCTCCCCTTAAAACCCAACGGGACCCCGTCTCCCGCTCCCCTTAAAACCCAGTGAGACCCCCGTCTCACGCTCCCCTTAAAACCCAGCGGGACCCCGTCTCCCGCTCCCCTTAAAACCCAGCGGGACCCTGTCTCCCCCTCCTCTTAAAACCCAGCGGGACCCCGTCTCCCGCTCCCCTTAAAACCCAGCGAGACCCCGTCTCCCGCTCCCCTTAAAACCCAGCGAGACCCCGTCTCCCGCTCCCCTTAAAACCCAGCGGGACCCCGTCTCCCGCTCCCCTTAAAACCCAGCGGGACCCCGTCTCCCGCTCCCCTTAAAACCCAGCGGGACACCGTCTCGCGCTCCCCTTAAAACCCAGCGGGACCCCGTCTCCCGCTCCCCTTAAAACCCAGCGGGACCCCGTCTCCCCCTCCTCTTAAAACCCAGTGAGACCCCGTCTCCCCCTCCCCTTGAAACCCCGTCTCCCGCTCCCCTTAAAACACAGCGGGACCCCGTCTCCCCCTCCCCTTGAAACCCAGTCTCCCCCTCCCCTTGAAACCCAGCGAGTCCCCGTCTCCCGCTCCTCTTAAAACCCAGTGAGACCCCGTCTCCCCCTCCCCTTGAAACCCAGCGAGACCCCCGTCTCCCGCTCCCCTTAAAACCCAGCGAGACCCCGTCTCCCGCTCTCCTTAAAACCCAGCGGGACCCCGTCTCCCCCTCCCCTTGTAACCCCGTCTCCCCCTCCCCTTGAAACCCAGCGAGACCCCGTCTCCCCCTCCTCTTAAAACCCAGCGGGACCCCGTCTCCCCCTCCTCTTAAAACCCAGCGGGACCCAGTCTCCCGCTCCCCTGAAAACCCAGTGGGACCCCGTCTCCCGCTCCCCTTAAAACCCAGCGGGACCCCGTCTCCCGCTCCCCTTAAAACCCAACGGGACCCCCGTCTCCCGCTCCCCTTAAAACCCAGCGGGACCCCGTCTCCCCCTCCTCTTAAAACACAGCGGGACCCCGTCTCCCGCTCCCCTTGAAACCCAGCGGGACCCCGTCTCCCCCTCCTCTTAAAACCCAGCGGGACCCCGTCTCCCCCTCCTCTTAAAACCCAGCGGGACTCCGTCTCCCGCTCCCCTTAAGACCCAGCGGGACCCCGTCTCCCGCTCCCCTTAAAACCCAGCGGGACCCCGTCTCCCACTCCCCTTAAAACCCAGCGGGACCCCGTCTCCCGCTCCCCTTAAAACCCAGCGGGACCCCATCTCCCGCTCCCCTTGAAACCCAGCGAGACCCCGTCTCCCGCTCCCCTTGAAACCCAGCGAGACCCCGTCTCCCGCTCCCCTTGAAACCCAGCGAGACCCCCGTCTCCCCCTCCTCTTAAAACCCAGCGGGACCCCGTCTCCCGCTCTCCTTAATACCCAGCGGGACCCCGTCTCCCGCTCCCCTTAAAATCCAGCGGGACCCCGTCTCCCGCTCTCCTTAAAACCCAGCGGGACCCCGTCTCCCCCTCCTCTTAAAACCCAGCGGGACCCCGTCTCCCGCTCCCCTTAAAACCCAGCGAGACCCCGTCTCCCGCTCCCCTTGAAACCCAGCGAGACCCCGTCTCCCGCTCCCCTTAAAACCCAGCGGGACCCCGTCTCCCGCTCCCCTTGAAACCCAGCGAGACCCCGTCTCCCGCTCCCCTTGAAACCCAGCGAGACCCCGTCTCCCGCTCCCCTTAAAACCCAGCAGGACCCCGTCTCCCGCTCCCCTTGAAACCCAGCGAGACCCCGTCTCCCGCTCCCCTTGAAACCCAGCGAGACCCCGTCTCCCGCTCCCCTTAAAACCCAGCGGGACCCCGTCTCCCGCTCCCCTTGAAACCCAGCGAGACCCCGTCTCCCGCTCCCCTTGAAACCCAGCGAGACCCCGTCTCCCGCTCCCCTTGAAACCCAGCGAGACCCCGTCTCCCGCTCCCCTTGAAACCCAGCGGGACCCCGTCTCCCGCTCCCCTTAAAACCCAGCGGGACCCCGTCTCCCGCTCCCCTTGAAACCCAGCGAGACCCCGTCTCCCGCTCCCCTTAAACGCACCAGGAACTCCCCGTCTCCCGCTCCCCTTAAACGCGCCAGGAACTCCCCGTCTCCCGCTCCCCTTAAACGCGCCAGGAACTCCCCGTCTCCCGCTCCCAGGCGGCCCGCTCCCTTCACACCTCCGCACCAAGCCACCATCTTTCTGCCCGCTCAGTCGTACTGCCTCCGGCGGGGCGGCACGGCAGCCACGGTGCCTAGCCCGGTGGGAGGGTGCGCGGCGGGGAGCGGGCAGGCACCCTCGTACCTGGATGGTGAGGAACCTGGTGAGGCGCTCGGGCAGGCGGCTGTTCTCACTGGAAAGGATCAGTTCCAACATGTCTCCGCGCAGCTTCTCCATCACCAGGAACACGCGCTCCGAATCCTCGAACACGGCGTCGAGCGCCACCACCCCAGGGTGCTGCAGGTTCTGCCGAGAGACAGAGAGAGAGGGTGAGGGAGCTTCCCCGAGGAGAGCAGAGCATGGCAGATATTCCCAGCGCCTCGAGATCTTCAAGTGAGGGGAGATTAGATCGAGAAAGAAAACAAAATGCATCGGGTGGCCTGTCCCGGGCCCAGCACACAGACGCATTCACGAAGAGGTTAAGGATGTTTGGCTAGTCATAGAAAAAGTACAGCGCAGAAACAGGCCCTTCAGCGCATCTGGTCCATGCCGGAACATTTAATCTGCCTGCTCCCATCGACCCGCACCGGGACCACGGCCCTCCATCCCCCTCCCATCCATGTACCCAGACAATCTTCTCTCAGACATTGAAATCGAGCTCGCATCCACCCGCTGAGTGAAGGAGTTTCCCCTCCCGTTCACCTTAAACCCCTCACCTTTCGCCCTTAACCCATGACCTCTGGCTGTAGTCCCAACCAAACTCAGCGGGAAAAGCCTGCTGGCATTTATCTTATCGATACCCCCTCATAATTCTGTGCACCTCTATCAATCTCCCCTCGGTCCCCTAACCTCCAAGGAGTGAAGTCCTAACCTATTCAACCTTCTCACTCAGGTCCTCCAGACCCGGCAACATCCCTGTAAATTCTCTCTGCGCTCTTTCAACCTTACTTACATCTTCCCTGTAGATCGGTGACCAAAACTGCACTCGAGACTCCAAATCAGGCCTCACCAACGTCTTGTACAACTTCAGCATAACACCCCATCTCCTGCACTCAATACTTTGATGAAGACCAATGTGCCAACTTTCTTTATGACTCTATCTACCGGTGACGCCACTTTCAATGAACAACGGACCTGTATTCCTTATCTCTGCCACCTTGCCCTTCCTCGGCGCCCGACCGATCACTGTGTCAGACCTGCCCTGGTTGGCCCTCCCGAAGTGCAAAATCTCACACTTGTCTGCATTAAACTCCACCTGCCATTTTCCAGCCCACTTGGTCCAGATCCCGCTGCCAGCTCTGCGAGTCCTCCTGGTTGCCCACCACGCCCGCAGATTTGCTTACCCGGTTACCACACATTATAATTCAGATCATTGTTTCGCTGACAGACGGCAGCGGATCCGGCACCGATCCCCGCGGCTCTCCGCGAGTCGCAGGCCTCCAGTCGGAGAGGCAACCGCCCTCTGGCCTCTCCCACGTGTTGTCACGGAACACCGACAAACTTCTACCCGGCCGGGCGCTGAAAGCATGTGCCCACCAGCTTGCTGAGGTGTTCACAAGTATATTTAACCTCTCACTGTTCCAACATGCCTTAAAACCTCCGCCGTCATCCCAGTGCCCAAAAAATCAGCTGTGAAGTGCCTGAATGTCTGTCACCCTGTAGCGCTGACACCCATAGCCATGAAGTGCTTTGAGAGACTGGTGCTCTCACACATTAATCCCAGCTGAATCGGACAAACACCAGTTTCCCTGCCGGGCAAACCGCTCCACAGAGGATGCAGTCACAACGGCCCTCCACATTGCTCTGACTCACTCAGAGGAACTGAACACTTACGTTGGGATGCTATTTGTGGACTTCAGTTCTGTATTTGACACAGTCATCCCCCCATAAACCGGTCAGAAAACTGAACACTCTCGGCCTTGGTTCCTCCCTGAGCTCAGGGGTCATGGACTTCCTCACAGACCGACCACAGCAAGTCAGAGTTGGTAATCACACCTCCAACACCCTCATCTTAAAAATAGGCCCCCCACAGGGCTGTGTGCTGAGCCCTATGCTCCACACACTCTTCACACATGGCTGCACCCCCATCTACACCTCCAACTCCATAATTAAATTTGTGGACGATACCACAGTGGTTGGCCTGATCTCGGACGAGGATGAAACAGCCTACAGGCTCGAGGTGGACCATCTGACGGAGTGGTGTAAGGACAACGACCCAGTCCTTAACACTTCTAAAACGAAAGAGATGATCATTGACTTCAGGAGATTCCAGTTGCCATTTTCCAGCCCACTTGGGCCAGATCCCGCTGCCAGCTCTGGTAGTCTTCCTGGTTGCCCAGCACGCCCGCGGTCTTGGTGTCATCCGCAAATTTGCTTACCCAGTTAAGCCACATTATAATTCAGATCATTGTTTCGCTGACAGACAGCAGCCGATCTGGCACCGATCCCCGCGGCTCTCCGCGAGTCGCAGGCCTCCAGTCGGAGAGGCAACCGCCCTCTGGCCTCTCCCACGTGTTGTCACGGAACACCGACAAACTTCTACAGATGTCCTGATGAAAATATCCTGACTGGTTTCATCGCCGTCTGGTGCAGCAATCTGAACGTTCAGCAGCATAAGAAGCTGAAGAGAGCTAAACATTATGGGCACACCCCCTTCCCACTGCAGGTGATATCTACAGGAGACACTGCCTCATCATCCATCATCAAAGATCCCCACTGTTTGGCCCATTGAGCAGGAGCACAGTTCCCTCTGACTGCGAGCCCGCACAGTAACCACAATGCCCCCACGCACGTAGCCTTCGTTGCTCGTTGATTCTCCTTTTATATAACGTTAAACCGCTGTGCAGTTTTCCGGCTGCGTAAGATAAATATATAATAACATATTTCTTCTGCTCAGAGAAATGGTTGGCACAGCCGCAAGAGAGAACAGGAGGGAACGTTGGGCAGGAGGTGTAGAAACCTGAAGTCCCACACCACCAGATTCAGGAAACAGGTACTTCCCTTCTACCATCTGGTTCTTGAACCAACCGACACAACCCTAATCACCACAGTTCATCAGCACTTTTGCACATGATGTTCTTTTTTATTGTCCCAGTTGTGCTTTTTTTTTAAAAAGTAAAAATTGTGTATAACTTCTGTTCCATTAGTTGAAGATCAAGCGTGATTTCCTCGCGGCCACCCATCTCAATTCCACTTCCCATGCGGGAGATCCCCTCCGCTGGCACCTTGGCTCCATCCGGCAGAAAAGCCGTGGTGTCCCGTTGGCCACCGATTTCAACTTTACTTCCCATTCCCGTTCCGACATGTCAGCCCACGGCCAGGTTGAAGGAGCCGCACCCTGTATTGCGTCTGGGCAGCCTCCAACCTGATGGCATGAACATCGATTTCTACAACTTCCGGTAATTGCCCCCCCCCCACCAACATTCCCCATTCCCGTGTCCCTCTCTCACCTTATCTCCTCACCTCCCTCCGCAGCTCCTCCCCTTCCAATGTCCTCTACCCTCTCCTCTGTCAGATACCCTCTTCTCCAGCCCTCCATCTCTCTCACCAATCCACTTCCCAGCTCTTTACGAGGGGTGATTGATAAGTTCGTGGCCCGTGGTAGAAGGAGATGAGTTACATGCACGTGCAGTTCAACTCTGTGTGATTATGCAGAAAGTCTGAAGTTAATAACTCATCCGGGTGATTGATAAGTTCATGGCCTAGGGTAGGAGAAGAGTTATTAACTCATCAGTTTGAAGTTAATAACTCATCAGTTAATTATGCAGTGGAGGTGAGTTATTAACCTCAAACTTTCTGCATAATCACTCAAAGAGTTGAACTGCACGTGTATGTAACGAAAGCTGTATAACTCATCTCCTTCTACCTTAGGCCACAAACTTATCAATCACTCCTGCTGTGGACATTTTCTGGAGGTCCAAGATCTGTATGTTCCACGACCGCTGGACTAAGTGTGTAAATGTAGGAGTCAAGTCAAGTCACTTTTATTGTCATTTCGACCAGAACTGCTGGTACAGTCCTCAGTAAAAATGAATCAACGTTTTTCAGGACCATGGTGTTACATGACACAGTACAAAAACTAGACTGAACTACGTAAAAATAACAACACAGAGAAAGCTACACTAGACTACAGACCTACCCTGCACAAAACAGTGCAGGCATTACAATAAATAATAAACAGGACAATAGGGCAGTAAGGTGTCAGTCCAGGCTCTGGATATTGAGGAGTCTGATAGCTTGGGGGAAGAAACTGTTACATAATCTGGTCGTGAGAGCCCGAATGCTTCGGAGCCTTTTCCCAGACGGCAGGAGGGAGAAGAGTTTGTCTGAGGGGACTATACTGAAAAATAAATGTGCTAGGTTTTCTAAAATTGACTCTTTCTACCTTGGGCCACGAACCTATCAATCGCTCCTCGTACTTCACCCCCTCTCCCCCTTGTAAATCTTCCTTGTAAATCTTCCTCCAGCTCCCCTACCCCCCGACTCCTCCCCTTCTGCAGACGCTGGAAATCCGGAGTAACACAAAATGCTCGAGGAACTCAGCCGGTCAGTCAGCAGAGTAAACTGAGTCCCCTCCCACCCGTTATTCTCTTTATTTCTCCCCAACCCCACTCCCCCCCAGAGAAACAGAGAGACAGAGCTGAAAGAGTGCGGGCAGGGGGGGTTGTGAATGGTGAATTGGGAAGGGATCTCCCCCCCCCCCATCAGAGAGCCAGGGAGGGGTATTGTGATGAAGTCCGGCCCAGGACGGCAGAATTCGGATGGGCTACGGAATTTTGCCAAGGTATTCCTCGCCCCGCCAACCTACAACCCACTCTGCCTCGCGTTTCGCCCACCCCGTCCCAGAGATTCTCCTCCCACCACCCCCGAGCCTACACCCGGCGCCCTTCGCCACCCACAATTACCCCGCCCCCAGTGCCCCCCAGCACCCTACCTGCAGGATGGTCACCTCGTTGCGGAGTTGACTCTCCCTCTGGGTGGGGAAGCGCTGTTTGTCGATGACTTTGATGGCCACGTCCCGGCTCGACCTTCTGTGCTTCCCTGGGGGGGGGGGCGGGGGGAGAAGGGGAGATGGCGGGAGGATTCAGACAGAGTGGGGGACCGACGGGGTAACTGTGTTCTCCCCGGGACCCGATTAAACCCGGTGCCGCTCCCCGCCACGCGGTGCTGACCCCTTGCCGTCCCTCCCGCCTCCCAGAGGGTGGGGGGATAGGGGGTGAGGAAGGAGGGAGATCCCGTGCAGACCCGTTACCCCCCCCCCCCCCCGCTTCTCCGGCGCTGCCCGTCGACCTCACCTCCGTAAACGATTCCGAACTGGCCCGATCCCAGCACCTCGTCCGGGAATATCTGGTAAACGGCGCTGATATCCTGCGGGGCAAGAGGGAGAGTGTCAGAGAAAGGAAGACGGTGGGGGGAGGGGGAATTGAGAAACGGGGCAGACAGGAAGATGGGGGGTGTTGCAAGGCAGAGGGGGAGGGGGAGACCCAGAGTGGGTGGGGAGGGGCAGGGGTGGGAGGGAGGGTGAGAAGTGAGGGAATGAGGAGAGGGGTGGACACAGGAGGGAGAAGGGACTAGGACGGAGGGAGGATTCAGACGGAGTGAGGGGATGCGGGAGGGAGGGGTGGGAGTCGAGAGTCGTGAAGATCCAGGGTTTAAGGGGGTGAGGGAAAGAGGGTGGAGGGGTAGTGAGGAAGAGGGGTGATACGTTCTCACCGACCCACCTGGCTGCTGGTATTGGCCACGGACTGCTCTGTGCTCTCCTGGGTCTGCTGTCCCGAGTCTGTCACGAGGGGAGGGAGAGCAGCCTTTA
This sequence comes from Hypanus sabinus, assembly GCF_030144855.1. Taxonomy (NCBI): domain Eukaryota; kingdom Metazoa; phylum Chordata; class Chondrichthyes; order Myliobatiformes; family Dasyatidae; genus Hypanus; species Hypanus sabinus. The sequence goes on along the minus strand of NW_026781743.1, from coordinate 133,500 downwards.
GTCGAACCCCAGTCGACAGATCGAATCACCAACCCCCCCCCCCACACCACTCCTTCTTCCTCCCACCGCCCAACCAACCACCCCCCCGCCGACCCCTCACTGACCTGAGTCTGCGTCCGGCCCGGGGTGGGAGGTGACGGGCCGAAGGGCCTGCCTGATGGCCCGCTCCCAGTCCTGGCTGGGCACCCAGGAGGGGTGCAGCCCAGGGGGGCAGAGGGTGTTGGCGGGGGCACTCCCCCCCACGTAGATCGTGGTGCTGCGGGTGACCAGCTCAAACTCGAACTGAGGATCCAGGCCAGAGCGGATCAGCTGGACGTCCGAGAGGGGGAATCGCTGTGGGGGGGTGTGCAGAGGAAAGAGTCAGGGGTAACGGTGGTTATCAGCTCCCTAAATACCCATCCTCCACCTGCCCTCACCATTCCCTCCTCCCTTCCATCCACCAAACTCCTCTCTCACTCCCTGCTCCCTCTCCGCCCCCCTTCCCCTCCACTGCCCCTAATCACACCCAGAGTTGACCCCACCCCCCTGGAGTTCCACTGCGTCAGACCGGGGCAGGACGTGTCGGTCAGCCGCAGGGGGCGGGTGACAGCAGAAGGGTGCAGGCGCGTTGAGAGCGTGAGGGCACGAAAAGTGCATCAGAGCCCTAGTGTGGGCGAGTGTGCTGACACATGTGTGTGTGTCTGTGATTCTGTGTGTCTCCGTTAGACCGAGGGAGCGCGCGTGTGTACAAGACAATCCGTGTGTAATTGAGGCAGCGTGAGAGTGCCAGACTCGCGTCCCGCAGTGAATGGGAGTGATTGACCCTCCCCGTCCCCGTCTGTAGCTCCCTCTGTGGCACGCACTCACCTTGTAGAACTTGGTGTCGGTGTCGTTCTGGAACAGTGTGATATACTTGCTGTCCAGCCGCCAGTAGTGTCGCTTTCTCTGCCGAGAGCAGGCACAACGAGTCAGTGAGCCACCGAAACAGGCAGCAACCCCATTCCCGAAACAGTCAGACTGAACAGACAGTCAGCCACCGGAACAGGCAGCAAAACAGGCAGCAACCCCATTCCCGAAACAGTCAGACTGAACAGACAGTCAACCACCGGAACAGGCAGCAAAACAGGCAGCAACCCCATTCCCGAAACAGTCAGACAGAACAGACAGTCAGCCACCGGAACAGGCAGCAAAACAGGCAGCAACCCCATTCCCGAAACAGTCAGACAGAACAGACAGTCAGCCACCGGAACAGGCAGCAAAACAGGCAGCAACCCCATTCCCGAAACAGTCAGACAGAACAGACAGTCAACCACCGGAACAGGCAGCAAAACAGGCAGCAACCCCATTCCCGAAACAGTCAGACAGAACAGACAGTCAACCACCGGAACAGGCAGCAAAACAGGCAGCAACCCCATTCCCGAAACAGTCAGACAGAACAGACAGTCAGCCACCGGAACAGGCAGCAAAACAGGCAGCAACCCCATTCCCGAAACAGTCAGACAGAACAGACAGTCAACCACCGGAACAGGCAGCAAAACAGGCAGCAACCCCATTCCCGAAACAGTCAGACAGAACAGACAGTCAGCCACCGGAACAGGCAGCAAAACAGGCAGCAACCCCATTCCCGAAACAGTCAGACAGAACAGACAGTCAGCCACCGGAACAGGCAGCAAAACAGGCAGAACCCCATTCCCGAAACAGTCAGACAGAACAGACAGTCAACCACCGGAACAGGCAGCAAAACAAGCAGCAACCCCATTCCCGAAACAGTCAGACAGAACAGACAGTCAGCCACCGGAACAGGCAGCAAAACAGGCAGCAACCCCATTCCCGAAACAGTCAGACAGAACAGACAGTCAGCCACCGGAACAGGCAGCAAAACAAGCAGCAACCCCATTCCCGAAACAGTCAGACAGAACAGACAGTCAACCACCGGAACAGGCAGCAAAACAGGCAGCAACCCCATTCCCGAAACAGTCAGACAAAACAGACAGTCAGCCACCGGAACAGGCAGCAAAACAGGCAGCAACCCCATTCCCGAAACAGTCAGACAGAACAGACAGTCAACCACCGGAACAGGCAGCAAAACAGGCAGCAACCCCATTCCCGAAACAGTCAGACAGAACAGACAGTCAGCCACCGGAACAGGCAGCAACCCCATTCCCGAAACAGTCAGACAGAACAGACAGTCAACCACCGGAACAGGCAGCAAAACAGGCAGCAACCCCATTCCCGAAACAGTCAGACAGAACAGACAGTCAACCACCGGAACAGGCAGCAAAACAGGCAGCAACCCCATCCCGAAACAGTCAGACACTGACCCTGTACAGTTACACAGTGACCCACACCCTGAATAAACAGTGACTCTGTACAGTTACACAGTGACTGACCCTCACCCTGAATAAACAGTGACTCTGTACAGTTACAGTGACCCTCACCCTGAATAAACAGTGACCCTGTAGTTACACAGTGACTGACCCTCACCCTGAATAAACAGTGACTCTGTACAGTTACACAGTGACCCACACCCTGAATAAACAGTGACTCTGTACAGTTACACAGTGAGTAACCCTCACCCTGAATAAAGAGCGACTCTGTACAGTTACACAGTGACTGACCCTCACCCTGAATAAACAGTGACTCTGTACAGTTACACAGTGAGTGACCTTCACCCTGAATAAAGAGTGACTCTGTACAGTTACACAGTGACTGACCCTCACCCTATATAAACAGTGACTCTGTACAGTTACACAGTGACTGACTCTCACCCTGAATAAACAGTGACTCTGTACAGTTACACAGTGACTGACCCTCACCCTATATAAACAGTGACTCTGTACAGTTACACAGTGACTGACCCTCACCCTGAATAAACAGTGACCCTGTACAGTTACACAGTGACCCTCACCCTGAATAAACAGTGATTCTGTACAGTTACACAGTGAGTGACCCTCACCCTGAATTAACAGTGACTCTGTACAGTTACACAGTGACTGACCCTCACCCTGAATAAACAGTGACCCTGTACAGTTACACAGTGACCCTCACCCTGAATAAACAGTGACTCTGTACAGTTACACAGTGAGTGACCCTCACCCTGAATTAACAGTGACTCTGTACAGTTACACAGCGACTGACCCTCACCCTGAATAAACAGTGACCCTGTACAGTTACACAGTGAGTGACCCTCACCCTGAATTAACAGTGACTCTGTACAGTTACACAGCGACTGACCCTCACCCTGAATAAACAGTGACTCTGTACAGTTACACAGTGACCCTCGCACAGAATAAACAGTGACTCTGTCCCATTGCCCTGCAGGTACACAGCCGGAATCTTTCCCCCAGGGTCTTTGATGGGGATGGATCACGTGCAGGGAGAAGGGACTTAGCCCGTGGTCGGTACAGACCACGGCCCCATCCTGCATACTCACCAGCGAATCGGTCTTGCTGTAGTGCATCAGCCAGCCCTCCTTCAACACGGTGCTGCTCCTCCGCTTGGTGTGCCTCACCGACTGCACCACGCGCATCAGTGGGATGTTGCTGGAGAACGTCGGGCTGTGGGGCAGGGTGGGGGGGGGGGAGAGAGAGAGAGAGAGAACGACGTGTGACATGCTGCGCCTGGCACTCCATCACCCCTCCCCGCCCCAGGACTAGAAGCTGAGGGTTGACCGTCAACAACAAGAGACCAGCGATTGATCCATGATCCGACATCGCGGAAACCTCAACGAGTCCGGCGAAGGGAAAGGGGTACGGGTTCAATAAGGCGAGCCGGTGGTCGGTTTTATGAGGAACGTTAACTCCTTGGCCACCCTGAGAGACAGAAAAGCTGCAATCAGCAAGTTCAAGCTCATCTTCTACCCCGACTCTTCAGCAGTCCTTTCGTACGGACTCTCGTCTTCGTGTTTGCCTGCACTGCAACTTCTCCGCCATTATGATGTGACTGCGTGGCCAGCCCCAGCTCAACTACAAACTACAATCTCGGACGGTGGCGAGAGGGCGTCCAGGAGGGAGATATACCGGCTCATTGAGCGCTGTCGTAGCGGTGACCTGGCACTCAACGTCAGTGAGACCGAAGAGCTGATTGTGGACTTCAGGAAGGGTGAGACGAGGGAACACACACCAATCCTCACAGAGGGATCAGAAGCAGAGCGAATGAGCAGTTTCAAGTTCCTGGTTGTCAATATCTCTGAGAACCTGACCTGGTCCCAACATATCGATGCAGTTATAAAGACAGCGGCTATACTTCATTATGAGTTTGAGGTTTGGCTCGTCACTTAGAACTCTTGATAAATTTTACCGATGTACCATTGAAAGAATTCTGACTGGCTGTATCACCGTCTGGTATGGGTGGGTGGGGGTGGGGGGGGTACAGTACAAGATCGACATAATCTGCAGAGCGTTGTAAACTCAGTCAGCTCCATCACGGGCACCGGCCTCCGTCGTAGCCAGGACTTCAGGGAGCGGTGCCTCAAACAGGCAGCGTCCATCATTACGGACCCCCACCGCCCAGGACATGCCCTCTTCTCATTGTCACCATCAGGGAGGAGGTACAGGAGCCTGAAGACACACACTCAACGATTCAGGAACAGCTTCTTCCCCTCTGCCATCAGGGAGGAGGTACAGGAGCCTGAAGACACACACTCAACGATTCAGGAACAGCTTCTTCCCCTCTGCCATCAGGGAGGAGGAACAGAAGCCTGAAGACACACACTCAACGATTCAGGAACAGCTTCTTCCCCTCTGCCATCAGGGAGGAGGAACAGGAGCCTGAAGACACACACTCAGCGATTCAGGAACAGCTTCTTCCCCTCTGCCATCAGGGGGGAGGTACAGGAGCCTGAAGACACACACTCAGCGATTCAGGAACAGCTTCTTCCCCTCTGCCATCAGGGAGGAGGTACGGGAGCCTGAAGACACACACTCAACGATTCAGGAACAGCTTCTTCCCCTCTGCCGTCCGATTTCTGAATGGACATTGAACCCATGAACATGACCTCACTACTTTTTAAAAATAAATTTTGGGTTTTGCACTACTTATTTGATTATTTTATATCCCTGGAGCGTAGGAGAATGAGGGGAGATTTGATAGAGGTGTATAAAATGATGATGGGTATAGATAGAGTGAATGCAAGCAGGCTTTTTCCACTGAGGCTAGGGGAGAAAAAAACCCAGAGGACATGGGTTAAGGGTGAAGGGGGGGATGTCCGGGTGATCCGCGAGGGAATGGGGAAAGAGGGTGATCCCCCGGGAGACCTACCTGAGGGGCTCCGAGTGATCGTCCGGACTGGTGTCTGACAGGGAGCTGGACTCTGCAGTGATGTCTGGAATGTTCTCCAGCACTTCTGGAGGCTTGGAGTCAGAATCCTGGCCCTCCTCTTCCGTCTCTGCCAGTGGATCCCCCGCCTCGGGATTCTGACCCTCTGGGAAGGCACGGAGACGGAGGAACTTAAATAAGAAACAGGGGCAGGAGTCGGCCATCTTGCCCATCCAGCCTGCTCCGCCATTCAATAAGATCATGTCTGATCTGGCCATGGACTCATCTCCACCCTCCTGCCTTTTCCCCATAACCTTTAATTCCCCTACTGTGCAAAAATCTATCCAACTTTGTCTTAAATATATTTACCGAAGCAGCCTCCACTGCTTCACTGGGCAGAGAATTCCACAGATTCACCACCCTCTGGGAAAAGCAGTTCCTCCTCATCTCCGTCCTAAATCTACTCCCCCGAATCTTGAGGCAATGTCCCCTCGTTCTAGTCTCACCCACCAGTGGAAACAACTTTCCTGCCTCTATCTAATCTATCCCTTTCATAATTTTATATGCTTCTATCAGATCTCCTCTCATTCTGAATTCCAGCGAGTACAGTCCCAGGCGACTCAATCCCCCCTCATAGTCTAACCCCCTCATCTCTGGAGTCAGCCTGGTGAACCTCCTCTGCACCGCCTCCGAAGCCAGTATATCCTTCCTCGAGTAAGGAGACCAGAACTGCACACAGTACTCCGGGTGCGGCCTCACCAGAACCCTGTATAGTTGCAGCATGACCTCCCTGCTCTTCAATTCAATCCCTCTAGCAATGAAGGCCCACATCCCATTTGCCTTCTCGACAGCCTGCTGTACCTGCAAACCAACCTTTTGTGATTCATGCACAAACACTCCCGAGTCCCTCTGCCCAGCAGCATGCTGCAATCTTTATCGTTTAAATAATACTCTGATCTTCCATTTTTCCTTCCAAAGTGGGTGACCCACATTTACCAATATTGTGCTCCATCTGCCAGATCCTTGCCCACTCACTTAACCTATCTATATCTCCCTCAGCTGCACCCCCCTCTCATGACATAGGGTGATCCCTCACTCAGGTGAGGAGCTCCCTCGAGCAGGTAGGGGCAGGTCTCTCGCACCCACCCCTTTTTGGCAGGGTGCTTCCCTCTAAAGTAAGAATGTTGGAGGGGGTTAGGCTGTTTGGCCTTCGAGTCTGGCCCACAGGGGCAGGAGAGGGCCGTTTGCCCATCAAGTCTGTAATTTGATCCCCCACATTTCAACACAGGCTTTTGTCTCAGCTCTGAGAGCCCGTGATATCAGACCCCACGACCACTATCTCACATTTACCCTCGCCGTTGATGAGGGCACTCTCGCCCGAGCAGTCATTAGAAACCAGAGCGACACATCGTTTGTGACAGTTAAACTTGCAATCTGAGAGAGAGAGAGAGAGAGAGAGAGTTGGAGAGGGGATGAGTCAGACACAGACAGACAGACAAATTCAGAGGCTGGGCCCCCACCCCCAGGCCTGATCCAGTACACACATCCTAACGGCAGAGGCCCCAGGTTTACCTAGGCCTCATAGCCTGACCCTTGACCCCCGCAGATGGCCCAGCTGCCCCAAACCTACCAAGCCCTCAAGATTCCCACCTACTATGCCCTCCTCCACCTCCATTCCTCTCCCCAATTCACCTCCTCCCACTCACCCCTCTCCACCCCTCCTCTCAGCTTCCCTCACCACCACCCTCCCCACACCTCCCTCCCCTCCCTGCCCCGCTTCCTGCGTCCGTCCTGCCGCCTCTCCCCCGCCCTGCCCGCTCCCTCCCCCAGCCCGCGCTCACCGCGGCACTGTAGGCCCTGCCGGAAGAGGCCCCGCAGGAGGAGCCGGCACTGCTGGCAGACGGTGGGCCGCGTGTACGTGTGGATGTGGAAGGTGTGCGGCACCTGCACCCCCAGGCCCTCCCGGCGTTCCGTCCAGAGGGGGCGGCCCGCTGGCGGCTTCCGGCCCCCGCCCATCCCGCCGCGGGCAGCCTGAGGAACAACGGAGAGGTCAGACAGCTCCCAAGGGACAGGGAGGGGGATGAGAGGAGGGGGCAGGTGGAGGGGAGACAAGAGGCCAAGGGGGAGGAGGCGAGAGGCGAAGGGGGGGAGGGAGGAGGCAAAAAGCAAAGAGGGAGGAGGGAAGTGGTAGGAGGAAGGGAGGAGGCGAGGTGAGGGGGAGGAGGGGGCAGGAGGTGAAGGGGAGGCTAGAGGCCAAGGGGGAGAATGCAAGAAGCGGAGGGAGGAGGGAAAGAGGCAGTAGGAGGGGAAGAGGCAAGAGGCAAGGGGAGGAGGCGAGAGGCAAAGAGGGAGGAGGTGGGGGGAGGAGGTAAAAAGCAAAGAGGGAGGAGGCAAGAGGCGAGGGAGAGGAAAAGGAGGAGGGGACAGAGCTGGAGGTCGAGCGAGAGGAAGAGCACAGGGTTTGGGGAGAGCGAGAGACAGTGGGAACGTGTGCGTGTGTGCCCGTGGTGGGGGACCCATCCCCAGGGTGGAGGGAGCCCCTGTGGCCTCCCTCGCCCGCACTTACCTCCTGCAGGCCTCGTGTGCAGTTGTTGGGAATCTTGAAGGCACAGCGCTTGTGGTAGTCGAGCCCGCAGCCTGTGGACACAGGGAGGGGAAAGGACGGGTTACTGCCCTTGGGGGTGCAATAGGGGTGTTAAGTGGGGTGGGGGGGGCGAACCTTGGAGAGGTCGATGGGAGGGGGCTTGATGCAGAGTTGGGGGCGGAGGGAAGTGGGGAGCCGAGGGCTTCGGGTGCTGGGGGGCAAACGAGGGGCTAAAGGGTGTCAGATGCGAGAGGGGAGGGGAAAGGGGGGAAGCAGAGGGAGAGGTGTGGGGAGGGCAGGAGGGAGGGTGGAAGGAGGGACAAGAAGGGGTGAGGTTGAGGGTAGGGGAGGGTATGCCGAAAGGGACGGGCGGCGGGTTTAGTGGGACAGGGGGTGGTGGAGGAGTTGGGGGCTGAGCGGATTGAAGGGAGGGGGGAGAGTGATGTTTGTCAGGGAGTTGTTTGATGGTGGGGGGGACTGAGGCGGAGGGGGTAGGGTGTCCTCTCTCTTTGGTCTGGGAGTTTCGGACTGAGAGCCCCCTCGCTGGTTGTGGAGGCCCCCCCACCCACCAGCTCCCAGCGGGGAGGATCGAACCTGAGTCGGGGAGAACCGACAGCGGGGGGGGGGCCGCCCCCCCACCCTCTCTCCCCCGCATCCGAGGCCTCGACCTACCTTCGCACCTCAGGCCCTGTCTGACCAGACCCCACAACATCTCCCCGCAGTGGTAACAGAACGCCGGGGCCCTGTAGGAGTGGACGTGGAGCACGTGGGGGAAAATGTTGCTGCTCCCTTTCAGGGCTGAGCCTGTGGGAAGAAGAGAGGTCAGAGAGCATGGCAGCACAGAAAAGGACCTTTCGGCCCATCTAGCCCGCACCTAACTACTATCGACCTGCACTGGAACCACAGCCCTCCATACCCCCACCATCCATTTACCCATCTCTTAAATGCTGAAATCAAGCTCACATACACCAGCTCGTTCCACACTCTCACCACCCTCTGAGTGAAGTAGTTTCACCTCATGTTCCCCTTAAACTTCTCACCTCTCACCCTTAACCCATGACCTTTGGCTCGACTCTCAACCAACCCCAGTGGAAAAAGCCTGCTTGCATTTACCCTATCTATGCCCCCTCATAAATTTGTGCTCCCCTGTCAAATCTCATTCTCCCACGCTCGGGGGAACAAAGTCCTAACCTGTTCAAACTTTCCTTATGACTCAGGCCCTCCGGACCCGGCAACAGCCTTGTAACCCATCTCCGTGCTCTTTCCATCTTATTGACGTCCGTCCTGTAGGCCGCTGGCCAGGACTATTGCACACTCGACTCCAAATTAGTCCTGGCCAATGTCTTTTACAACTTCTGCTTAGCCTCCCGCGGATTGGCGGGGGGTGGGGGACGAGAAAGGAGGGCCGAGGCCAGGGGGAGGGAGGGTCAGTTTATACCTCGAGGCGTGGGAGATCTTACAGAGGTGTATAAAGTCGCGAGGGACACGGGCGGGGTGCAAGCGGAAATCGAGAACTCGAGGGCACAGGTCTGAGGGGAGAGGGGAGAGATTAGAAAGGTAGGGTTTCCTCACCCGGAGGGGGCTTTGTATATGAGGAGGAGGCCCGGGTGGGTATGTTGGTGAAACAGTCCAAAGGGAGGTGGGTAGGAGAGCGTTAGGGGAAATGTCGTCGTCGTCGTCGTCATCATCGTGCGCCGTGTCGCGCGACATCATCATTGTGTGACGTGGGCCTTCCTGATCACATGTCAAATATTCCTACCAAAGTGCTTTGCCACTGTCTTCTGCTGGGCAGTGTCTTTACGAGACGGGCGACCCCCAGCCATTATCAGTACCCTTCAGAGATCGTCGCGGAGGGAAGGAGTGCCTCACACCCCCTTCGGCAGAGACGTACCTCCACCCGCCACCCCAGGAAATGAGGGGTGGGTCAATCAGGCTGGCTTAAACGGGCGTGCACCCGTTCCTGCGCTGTGTGTTCTTCCCGTTCGATGGCCATTAGCATATCCTTCCCGGTAACTGGGAGCTTGACCAATAGGTGCCCCCCCCACCCCAGATCTGCGATGAGTCTCACCGAATTCCAGGAGCAGCCGCCCGATTCTCGTTCTGTGGGAGAACCCAGGATGGAGAGCCACTCCCTCAAGAGAGTTCTCCCCGAGGGCACCGATTCTCCGTTCGGATCGGTCCTCACGGGCCGTCGCGGGAAGTCGCCGGGAGCTGGAGGACGTGAGGTTGAACTTGCAGTTGGATCAGCTGCAACTTTACCGACAGGCAGGGCAGTGGGTTCCCGGTTCTGACCCGTGGGTTTGTGGGGAAGTGCTGGACAGTAGGCCCACGTCACAAGGGCAGGCAGCCTGGGGGTGGAGACAAGCCCGTGTGTTGCCGGTGGCAAAATGGGTGGCAGCCCGAACCCAGAGCTGAGCTGAACGAGGCAAAGGAGGGGAGATGGAATGATCTACACACACATCCACACACACACACACACACACCCACACACACACACACCCTGACACACAGACAAACTCACACACCCCCAGACACACAGAGACACACACACACACACACACCCAGACACACACACACCCTGACACACAGACAAACTCACACACACCCAGACACACAGAGACACAAACTCACACACACACACACACACCCACACACACACACACACCCACACACACACACACCCTGACACACAGACAAACTCACACACACCCAGCCACACAGAGACACAAACTCACACACACACACACACCCCCAGACACACAGAGACACAAATTCACACACACACACACACCCCCAGACACACAGAGACACACACACACACACACACACACACACACACACACACACACACACACACACACACCCAGACACACACACACCCTGACACACAGACAAACTCACACACACCCAGACACACAGAGACACAAACTCACACACACACACACACCCAGACACACAGAGACAAACTCACACACACCCTGACACACAGAGACACAAATTCACACACACACACACACCCCCCCAGACACACAGAGACACAAACTCACACACACCCTGACACACAGAGACACAAATTCACACACACACACCCCCAGACACACAGAGACAAACTCACACACACCCTGACACACAGAGACACAAACTCACACACACACCCCCAGACACACAGAGACAAACTCACACACACCCTGACACACAGAGACACAAATTCACACACACACACACACACACACACACACACACACACACACACATACACACACACACACACACACACACACACACACACACCCAGACACACAGAGACACAAACTCACACACACACACACACACACATAATCAGAGACAGTCAGACACATCCGGGACATCTCAGATCGGGTGCAGGTTATTCTCGAGAGGGAGGGCAAGGACCCAGATGTTGTGGTCCATGTAGGGACCAATGACGTGGGTAGGATGAGTGAGGGGGTCCTGCGTAGGGAGTTCAGGGAGTTAGGAGTGAAGCTGAAAGGCAGGACCTCCAGGGTAACAATCTCGGGATTGCTACCTGTGCCACGTGCGAGTGAGGCAAGGAACAGGAGGATTATACAGATTAATATGTGGCTGAGAGGATGGTGCAGGAGGGAGGGCTTCAGGTTTGTAGATCATTGGGTTTTGTTCCAGGGAAGGTGGGATCTGTTCCGAAGGGACGGTTTACACCTGAACTGGACCGGTACTAACATTCTTGCAGGGAAGTTTGCTAGTTCTTCTTGCGGGGGGGGTGGGGTTTAAACTAAATTTGCGGGGGGGGGGGTTTAAACTAAATTTGCAGGGGGTGGGGATCTAGAATGTGAGAGAGGATAGCGAGAGGAAGAATAAAGGACAGGTGGGGACTACACGGTCCCGGAATATTAAGTGTGTAGTAGAGAAAGGTGAGGCGGAACAAGTGATAAGGAGGACACATGTACAGAGGGATAATCTAACAGAACATGGAGTTAAATGTGTTGAAAGAATAAGTAAATTTAAGAAGGACAACAAAATTCTAGGGGCGTATAGCCCGATGGGAGTTCGGGGAGCTGGGTTAAGTATAATAGGCAGCGATTCAAACAGAGAGAGGAGAAATGGGCTGAAAATTCTATATCTGAATGCACAGTGTCAGAAATAAGGCAGATGAGCTTGAAGCCCAGGTGCGAATGGGTAACTATGATGTTGTTGGGATAACGGAGACATGGCTGCAGGGAGATCAGACCTGGGAAATGAATGTTCAAGGGTGTACGTGCTATCGTAGGGACAGAAATGTGGGCAGAGGAGGTGGGGTGGCCCTGTTCGTGAGGAATGAGTTTCAGTCCTTTGCAAGGGGGGAACATAGGGTCAGGAGAAGTAGAGTCTGTGTGGATAGAACTGAGGAACAGTAAGGGCAAAAGGACCCAAATGGGTGTTGTCTACAGGCCACCAAACAGTAGCATGGATATTGGGTGCAAGTTGAATAGGGAGTTAACATTGGCATGTGGCAAAGGTAATGTCACAGTAGTTATGGGGGATTGCAACATCCAGGTGAACTGGGAGAATCAGGTTGGTGCTGGACCACAGGATAGGGAGTTTGTAGAGTGCCTACGGGATGCATTCTTGGAACAGCTTGTACGAGAGCCGACCAGGGACAAGACTATTCTGGATTTAGTGTTATGTAATGAACAGGATTTGATAAGCGATCTTGCAGTAAAGGAGCCATTAGGAGGTAGTGATCATAATATGATAAGTTTTTATCTGCAATTTGAGAAGGATAAGGGCAGCTCGGAGGTGTCAGTGTTGCAGTTGAACAGGGGAAACTATGGAGCCATGAAGGAGGAGCTGGCCAAAGTTAACTGGACGGATATCCCAGCAGAAAAGACAGTGGAACAGCAATGGCAGGTATTCTTGGGAATAATGCACAAGGTGCAAAATCAGTTCTTCCCCCAGAGAAGGAAGGATTCAAAGGGGGTAAGGGGCCACAGTGGTTGACAAAGGAAGTCAGAATCTGCATAGCATTAAAAAAAAGGAAATATGACAGAGCTAAGGTGAGTGGGAGGACAGATGATTGGGAAGTATTTAAGGAACAACAGAACTTAACTAAAAAGACAATACGGGGAGAAAAAATGAGGTACGAATGCAAGCTAGCCAGGAATATAAAGGAAGATAGCAAAAGCTTTTTTAGATATGTGAAGAGAAAGAAGATAGTTAAGAACGATGTTGGGCCCTTGAAGAATGAATTGGGTGAAATTGTTATGGGAAACAGAGAAATTGCAGAAGAATTTAATAAATACTTTAGATCTGTCTTCACTAAGGAAGACACAAGCAATCTCCCAGATGTATGGATGGGCCAAGGACATAGGGTAACAGAGGAAATGAAACAGATTGACATTCGGAAGGAAACGGTGATGAGAAGACTGATGGGACTGAAGGCTGACAAATCCCCAGGTCCAGATGGTCTGCACCCTAGGGTGCTAAAGGAGGTGGCCCTGGAAATTGTGGATGCATTGGTAATCATTTTCCAATGTTCCTTAGATTCAGGATCAGTTCCTGAGGATTGGAGAATGGCTAATGTTATCCCACTTTTTAAAAAAGGAGGGAGGGAGAAAACAGAGAACTATCGACCTGTCAGCCTGACATCGGTGGTGGGGAAGATGCTAGCGTCCATTATTAAGGATGAAATAGTGGCATATCTAGATAGCAGTGATAGGATTGGGCCGAGCCAACATGGATTTACCAAGGGTAAATCATGCTTGACTAATCTGTTGGGAGTTTTTCGAGGATGTAACCAGGAAGTTAGACGGGGGAGATCCAGTGGATGTAGTGTACCTCGATTTTCAGAAGGCATTTGATAAGGTCCCACATAGGAGATTGGTGGGTAAAATCAAAGCTCAGGGCATCGGGGGGAAGACATTGACATGGATAGAAAACTGGTTGGCAGATAGAAAGCAAAGGGTAGCGGTGAATGGGTGTTTCTCGGAATGGCAGGTGGTGACTAGTGGGATGCCACAGGGCTCGGTATTGGGACCACAGCTGTTTACCATTTACATCAATGATTTGGATGAAGGCATTGAGAATAACATCAGCAAATTTGCTGGTGATACTAAGCTGGGTGGCAGTGTGACATGTGATGAGGATGTTAAGAGAATTCAGGGTGACTTGGATAGGCTGGGTGAGTGGGCAGATACTTGGCAGATGGCGTTTAATGTGAATAAGTGTGAGGTTATCCACTTTGGGAGTAAGAACAGGAAGGCAGATTATTATCTGAATGGTGTAGATTTAGGTAAGGGAGAAATACAAAGAGATCTAGGAGTCCTTGTTCATCAGTCACTGAAGGTGAATGAGCAAGTGCAGCAGGCAGTGAAGAAGGCTAATGGAATGTCGGCCTTTATTACAAAGGGAATTGAGTACAAGAGCAAGGAAATCCTCTTGCATTTGTACAGAGCCCTGGTGAGACCACACCTGGAGTATTGTGTAGTTTTGGTCTCCAGGGTTAAGGAAGGATATCCTGGCTGTGGAGGAAGTGCAGCGTAGATTCACAAGGTTAATTCCTGGGATGTCTGGACTGTCTTACACAGAGAGGTTAGAGAGACTGGGCTTGTACACGCTGGAATTGAGAGGGGATCTGATTGCAACATATAAGATTATTAAGGGATTGGACAAGATAGAGGCAGGAAATATGTTCCAGATGCTGGGAGAGTCCAGTACCAGAGGGCATGGTTTGAGAATAAGGGGTAGGTCATTTAGGACAGAGTTAAGGAAAAACTTCTTCTCCCAGAGAGTTGTGGGGTCTGGAATGCACTGCCTCGGAAGGCAGTGGAGGCCAATTCTCTGGATGCTTTCAAGAAGGAGCTATATAGGTATCTTATGGATAGGGGAATCAAGGGATATGGGGACAAGGCAGGAACTGGGTATTGATAGTAGTTGATCAGCCATTTTCTCAAAATGGCGGTGCAGGCTCGAAGGGCCGAATGGTCTACTTCTGCGTCTATTGTCTATTGTCACACACATCTCACACAGAGACACAGTCAGACACACACACACACAAACAGACGCAGAAGTACAGTCACAGATGCACAGACCGATAGACACAAATGACACAGGCATGATGCTCAGTTACAGAGACACACTAACACACACAGACCCACAGACACAGACAAGACACAGTTACAGACACACAGACAAGACACGGTTACAGACACACACAGACCCACAGACAGGGGCTATGGGTAAGCAGGGGCTAGACCTTCCCCAAGGGGTGACCTGCAGGGTAGCAGAGCACCTTACATCTCCTTCAGTAGATAAAGTGTGCGTGGCGAAGTTAGATTGATCTCAGAACAGGTTAAAAGGTGGGCACTAAAACAGTGTTGCGATTCGAAACTGTGTTCCCTTTAATCACAAAGGAGGATCAGATGGGTTTTGTGAAAGGCCCTAGATCATCTAACAATATCAGAAGGTTACTTGATGTGATTCAGGCACGTCAGCAACAGGCAGTGGTTTCCTTAGCGGCAGCAAAGGCCTTTGATCGTGTCGAACGGCTGTATCCTTTTTTCACTTTAGAACGATTTGGTTTGGGCGATGAGTTTACTAAGTGGGGGACGGTTCTTTATAATGACCTTGTGGCTTCTGATCGTCACTAGGGTAGATTGGATAATTTTAGCGGGCGGGACTGTCATATGTTGACAGATTGGAGCGACTGGGCTTGTATACACTGGAATTTAGAAGGATGAGAGGGGATCTGAAAGAGACATATAAGATTATTAAGGGATTGGACACGCTGGAGGCAGGAAGCATGTTCCCGCTGATGGGCGAGTCCAGAACTAGAGGCCACAGTTTAAGAATAAGGGGTAGGCCATTTAGAACAGAGATGCTGAAAAACTTTTTCACCCAGAGAGTGGTGGATCTGTGGAATGCTCTGCCCCAGAAGGCAGTGGAGGCCAAGTCTCTGGATGCATTCAAGAGAGAGTTAGATAGAGCTCTTATAGATAGTGGAGTCAAGAGATACGGGGAGAGGGCAGGAACGGGTTACTGATTGTGGATGATCAGCCACGATCACAGTGAATGGCAGTGCTGGCTAGAAGGGCCGAATGGCCTACTCCTGCACCTACTGTCTATTGTCTATTCTGAGGGGCTGCCCTTTATCACCTCTACTTTTCACACGAGTGATCGAGCCATTGGCTGAGGCTATTTGGCGAGACCCCCAAAACATCTGCTCCAGACATTGGCTTAAAGTCACGTAAGATTATGATGTTCGCAGATGGTGTTCTAATTTTCTTATCGAACCCTGCTGTGTCAGTGCACCACCTTATACAATGCATCAACTCATTTAGCGCCTTTTCGGGTTATAAAATCGACTCTACTGAATCCGAGGCTATGCCCCGGGGTATCCGCAGCTGGTACCTGACACTCAGGGTGTTTCCCCCTCTCGATGGTCGCAGACAGGTTTTGTTTGTGTAGGCATATTTATCACGCCTACGTTTGATCAATTGTTCAAAGCTAACTTTACACGGTTATTTGACAAAATCAGACAGGATCTTGAGCGATGGAGCGCTCTTCCCGTTTCCTGGCCTGGCCGAATATCCTCCCCCAAAATGATCACACTCTCCCTCGTCTGCTCTGCCCAATACGAGTGATTCCAGTCATTTTTACTCAACAAATACTTTTTAAAAATGGCTGGTTTGTTTCTTTCATCCGGAACAGAAGAAAAAAAAAGACCCTGTATTAAACTGTCTAAGTTACAGCTTCCTGGTAGTCTCGGGGGTCTGGATTTTCCAGACATCAAAAAATGTCAGTTAAATTCCTTTTTATCTTATGTGTTTGACTGGGTTTTTGCAAATGCTGCTCAATTTGGCTGGACGTTGAAGCCTCACAAGCAAAATGCCCTCTTATTAATTTGCTTTTCCTCAATAAGATGGAACTAGTTAAGGAATGCTGTCGCAATCCGATAACAATTAATACAGTCGGGGCCTGGGGGGCGGTGTGACAAATTGAGGACAATGCCTCGAAAATATCACCCTTCACTCCAATAACCGGCGGTCCAGATTTTCAGCCTGTATAATGGATTCTGGATTTAAACTTTGCATTTCTAAAAGGATATTTTCCATCTAGGAGATTTGTTTGATGAAGGAACGATGATGCCTTTTAGTTAAATACTACAGAAACTTAACATAACCCAACAAGCATCTTTTTTATTTCTTCCAGATAAGAGATTAACCATATAACCATATAACAATAACAACACAGGAACAGGCCACCTCGGCCCTTCTAGTCCGTGCTGAACACTTACTCTCACCTAGTCCCACCGACCTGCACTCAGCCCACAACCCTCCATTCCTTTCCTGTCCATATACCAATCCAATTTTACTTTAAATGACAATACCGAGCCTGCCTCTATCACTTCTACTGGAAGCTCATTCCACACAGCTACCACTCACTGAGTAAAGAAGTTCCCCCTCGTGTTACCCCTAAACTTTTGCCCCTTAACTCTCAACTCATGTCCTCTTGTTTGAATCTCCCCTACTCTCAATGGGAAAAAGCCTATCCACGTCAACTCTATCTAACCCCCTCATAATTTTAAATACCTCTATCAAGTCCCCCCCCCCCTCAACCTTCTACGCTCCAAAGAATAAAGACCTAACTTGTTCAACCTTTCTCTGTAACTTAGGTGCTGAAACCCAGGTAACATTCTAGTAAATCTCCTCTGTACTCTCTCTATTTTGTTGACATCTTTCCTATAATTCGGAGACCAGTACTGTACACAATACTCCAAATTCGGCCTTACCAATATACAGAAATATACAGATTATATACAGAAAAAAACATTATTGTTAGCTGATTTCTGACACAGAAAAGAGGGTGTTTCATTCTAAGAGTGAAGTCTCCATCAGTACTTTTTACGGCATCCTGAGGGAATGTTCCTGTGGAGAGGCTGAGCAGCTGGGAAGGGTCTGGGAGGAAGAGCTGGGAGTAGAAATTACAGCAGAAACATGGGAAGACATCTGCGATAACGCAAAGAAAATTTCAGTTTGTAATAGAACTAAAGCATTGCAACTCAAAATTCTGCACAGAACCCATCTGACTACAGATCGTCTCTCGAAATTAAGACGGGGGTTTCTCCAATGCGTGTTCTAAATGTAAAGTAAATACTGGAACTTACACCCACTGTCTCTGAGCCTGTCCTAAACTTCAGGCATACTGGAGTGATACTTTTGGGTGAGATGGAAAAGATTCTGAAGATGGAGCTTGAACTGGACCCAGTGTCTTTTCTCTTAGGCTTATCCAACAGTCGTGTCGTTAATGCACGTCGGAAAAAACTTTTTTTTTCCAGCTCTCCTCCATTATGTCATGTTTAAGCTTGGAGAAAAGTAGAAGTCGGACGTTCGGTATATCGTTCAAATTTGAGCAAACCAGGCCACCTTTCATTCAAGATTTTCATATGATTTAAATTTTCTCATTTTTTTTTTACTTTTCTAGGTAATTTTTTTTCTTCTTCTCCGTGATGTTTCAGATTTGACCAGAAGGATTTCCCCCTTTTTTTTTGTAATTATATCCTCAAGTGGACTGCCCAGTCTTTTTTGTTTGTTTTAGGTTAGTTTAGTGGGTTTTTTCTTCTTAACAGTAGAAATTTTGATTCTTTTTTTAATGAATTGTTAAGAGGAGTTGTGGTTCCTTTTATATATGAGCTCAATTCTATACTATATATGATTTTGACAGTCTATATTCCTTACTTTGTTTGTACTTTTATTGAAATATGTATCTGATATAACTTCTCTGATTTGTATTTATTCTTATTTTTTTAAATCAATAAAAAAAGATTGAAAATGAAAACTTTTTAACACCCTGACTTCTTGTGCGAAGAAGAACATTTTACTTTGTTGGATATCCAATAAGGCCCCTGGGCTTTTTAGATGGCATAAATTAATCATGGAGTACTTTCCTTTGGGCATTTTTTTCTTTTCTTTTTACAATATTTTTATTCAGAAGAAAAAAATAACAAGATTTACAGAGTGCAACACAGATTAATCGCAACATAACTTGTGTACATTCATATATTGTAATAAAATTGATCAAAATGGTATAGCATAACACATAAAGGTATACCACTCCATAATCAAAAAATTAAAATAGGTCATACATCATTAAAATAAATTTTATATAAAAAAAAGTCAACCCCCTACCAACTACCAAAGAAAAAAGCTGATGGATGACAATGGACAATTAGAAAAAAATATATATTCGCTTAAGAAGAGAAGATAAAAATATACATAACAGTCTGTGCACTGTTAAACTTTATAAATTGGAAAAGTAATTTAGGAAAGGTCCCCAGATATTATAAAAAGATTGTTTTGAATTTAAGACTGAGCAGCAGATCTTTTCTAAATTTAAATACGACATAATATCACGTAGCCATTGGAGATGTGTAGGAGGGGTTGACTCCTTCCATTTAAGCAAGATTGCTCCTCTTGCTAAAAGAGAGGTAAAAACTAAAACCTGTAGGTTAGGAGTATTTGAAGTATTTATAATCCTTTGCACTTTTTGACATGTCTGGTACACTCAAAAACAAAATAGTTTTCATAAAACACGGCAACCTTTTCTGCAGTGTGTAGATGTGAAGCTGTCTGCTGTATTAATAAGGGCTTTTGTATAGGATGTGGGGGCGATGTCTGTATTTGGATGGAAGTGTTCTGAGAGCCGATATCTGTGAGGGAAAGAACTGGAAATGTATCTGGAAGTTGGAAGCTTTGTTACGCTGAGCAAAAAAAATAAGGAAAAAGTAGGGCAGGTACAGCAGTTCGGGCCGAAGGGCCTGTACCGTTCTTCACCGTAGTTTCTTGCGGTCGTGGGGTGAGCGGCTGCCGCAGCAAGCCGTGGGGTATGAGGATCGGAAGCTGGGCGGGGGGGGGGTGGTGTCGGGGGACAGACGCTCACCTGCCAGGACCACCTCAATCAGGTCTCCCTGCCGGATGATGTCGGAGGACCTGAGCCTCCGCAGGATGTTCTCGGATTCCAGCTCATGGCGGAAGAGTAGCAGCTGCCCGGCGGTTAGCTGGTAGAAGGTGGCGTCCGGGAACTGCGGGGTGGGGAGGGAGACAGAGAGTGTTTAGCACCCCCGCCAGAGAGTAGACAAACCCCCACCTTACCCCAGGGCTGATTCCCCCCCCCCACCCCTACTCTTCTCCCGCGGCTCCGTATTCAGCTTCTGCCTACCACCACACCCCACACACTTCCGGACCCGCCCTTCCCCTCCCCTCACCTCACGGGATAGGACCAGCCCCATATTCTCCTGTCCACATACCCCTACATCCCTCCCCGTCTCTGTAACTCACTCGCCATCTCTGTAACCCCCTCCGGACCCTACACCCCTCCCCATCTCTGTAACCCCCTCTGGACCCTACACCCCTCCCTGTCTCTGTAACCCCCTCCAGCCCCTACACCCCTCCCTGTCTCTGTAACCCCCTCCGGCCCCTACGCCCCTCCCCATCTCTGTAACCCCCTCTGGACCCTACACCCCTCTCCGTCTCTGTAACCCCCTCTGGACCCTACACCCCTCCCTGTCTCTGTAACCCCCTCTGGCCCCTACACCCCTCCCTGTCTCTGTAACCCCCTCCGGCCCCTACGCCCCTCCCCGTCTCTGTAACCCCCTCCTTTCACAGTACAGTTCACAAGCCACCCTACCCGCCTCCATTTCCAGTCGCATGTACAACTCTGAATTCCCGCCTTTCCAAAAAGGGGTATTTAGGAAATCTCTTCCTTAAATACTTCCCGAAATCCTCCAACTGAGCCCAGTGTCCTCTGACCCGCAGACCCCTGCCCCACTGTCCCGGATCTCGATGCCCCCTGACCCGCAGACCCCTTTCTCACTGTTCCGGACCTTGATGCCCCCTGACCCACTGTCCCACTGTCCCGGATCTCGATGCCCCCTGACCCGCAGACCCCTGCCCCACTGTCCCGGACCTCGATGCCCCCTGACCCGCAGACCCCTGCCCCACTGTCCCGGATCTCGATGCCCCCTGACCCGCAGACCCCTGCCCCACTGTCCCGGACCTCGATGCCCTCTGACTCGCAGTCCCCTGCCCCACTGTCCCAGACCTCGATGCCCTCTGACCCGCAGACCCCTGCCCCACTGTGTCGGACCTCGATGCCCTCTGACCTGCAGACCCCTGCCCCACTGTGTCGGACCTCGATGCCCCCTGACCTGCAGACCCCTGCCCCACTGTCCCGGACCTCGATGCCCTCTGACCTGCAGACCCCTGCCCCACTGTGTCGGACCTCGATGCCCTCTGACCTGCAGACCCCTGCCCCACTGTCCCGGACCTCGATGCCCTCTGACCCGCAGACCCCTGCCCCACTGTCCCGGACCTCGATGCCCCCTGACCCGCAGACCCCTGCCCCACTGTCCCGGACCTCGATGTCCCCTGACCCGCAGACCCCTGCCCCACTGTCCCGGACCTCGATTCCCTCTGACCCGCAGACCCCTGCCCCACTGTCCCGGAACTCTATGCCCTCTGACCCGCAGACCCCTGCCCCACTGTCCCGGAACTCGATGCCCTCTGACTCGCAGAACCCTGCCCCACTGTCCCAGACCTCGATGCCCCCTGACCCGCAGACCCCTGCCCCACTGTCCCGGACCTCGATGCCCTCTGACCCGCAGACCCCTGCCCCACTGTCCCGGACCTCGATGCCCCCTGACCCGCAGACCCCTGCCCCACTGTCCCGGATCTCAGTGTCCATCATCCCCGCCACTCTCTCATCCAGCCACCCAGAGCAGCACCAACGGGAGGGAGTTGAGCCCACCCGGCAGAAAGAGGAGCTCAGAATATCATTCCAACACCTCAAAAACCTCGCCCCCTGCCCTGGGACCGGCTTGTGTCCGGATGGGCCCGAGGTGAGACTTTTCTCACGGCCACGGAGGTCCCAGCCTGGTGTTTGGGACTCGGAGACCGGGGACCGTAGACGATGACTCCCAGTGTGTGGGACACAGAGATGCCCTCATTACAAGGCTGTGGTGGCCAGTGTTATCATGTTTGCTGTTGTGTGCTGGGGCAGCAAGCTGAGGGTAGCAGACACCGACAGAATCAACAAACTCATTCGTAAGGCCAGTGATGTTGTGGGGGTGGAACTGGACTCTCTGACTGTGGTGTCTGAAAAGAGGATGCTGTCCAAGTTGCATGCCATCTTGGACAATGTCTCCCATCCACTCCATAATGTACTGGTTCGGCACAGGAGTACATTCAGCCAGAGACTCATTCCACCGAGATGTAACACTGAGCGTCATAGGAAGTCATTCCTGCCTGTGGCCATCAAACTTTACAACTCCTCCCTCGGAGTGTCAGACACCCTGAGCCAATAGGCTGGTCCTGGACTTATTTCTACTTGGCATGATTAACTTATTATTATTTAATTTTTTATGGTTTTATATTGCTATATTTCTTCACTGTTCTTGGTTGGTGCGGCTGTAACGAAGCCCAATTTCTCCGCCCCGGGATCAATAAAGTATGTCTGTCTGTCTGTCTGTATTACTGCTGGAGAAGTTGCCGGGGTCGGGGGTCACGGGTCAGACTGCAAAAACTCTCTCCGATTCACTACTAGGCAGGAGGGGGCGACCATTCCCTCTGCACCCTCTGCGCCACAAGTTCGGGGGCGACAGCAACCAGCCCGAGGGATGTAAGCGAAACCCGTGACCGTCCCCCGGGGAGGGTCAAGTGCAGGCGGGAGGCCTGTCCCCTCCCCCCCCCTCCACCCCAGTGAGATCCTTCCCTCAGGGAGGGCTGGGACAGAGGCGGGGGTAGGGGTGGCGAAGGGGAGGGATGTGAGTTGAGGCGAGGTGAGAGGACAAGGGCTGAGAGTCCAGTGAGGCAGCAGGAAACTTGGGGGGGGGGGGGGGGTGACTGTAGTTCTGTGAACTTGTGACAGATCACGGAGCATCTGGTAAACTGCCTGCGAGCAGGTGGGGGTGTGAACTGCAGACAATTGTCAGAGCCGGCCTGGCTGATGTTGGTTGAGCAACATCACAGGCCACGGCTCGTGTGGTTAAAGCAAGTGGGTTTCAAGGGCGTGAAGGTCACCGGAGAGGGGCCGGTTCTAACTGATTGCCTACAGTGTATGGGAAATGAAGAGTTTTAAATATTGTTTTTTTTTAATCTTACGGCTGACAGTAAAAAAATATATGGCCAGAGGGAGTTACAGAAAAAGAGAGGGTGTAGGGAGTTAAAGGGATGGGGAGGGGTGTAGGGACAGGAGGGGGGGGGGTGACAGAGAAGGGGAGGGGTGTAGGGACTGGAAGGAGTTACAGCGATGGGTAAGGGTGTAGGGACAGGAGGGGGGGTGACAGAGAAGGGGAGGGGTGTAGGGACTGGAAGGAGTTAAAGGGATGGGTAAGGGTGTAGGGACAGGAGGGGGGGGGTGACAGAGAAGGGGAGGGGTGTAGGGACTGGAAGGAGTTAAAGGGATGGGTAAGGGTGTAGGGACAGGAGGGGGGGGTGACAGAGAAGGGGAGGGGTGTAGGGACTGGAAGGAGTTAAAGAGATGGGGAGGAGTGCAGGGGCAGGAGGGGGTTACAGAGATGGGGAGGGGTTTAGGGGCCGGAGGGGGGTTACAAAGATGGGGAGGGGTGTAGGGGCCGGAGGGGGTTACAGAGATGGGGAGGGGTGTAGGGGCCGGAGGGGGTTACAGAGGGGTGTAGGGGCAGGAGGGGGTGACAGAGATGGACAGGGATGTATGGGGCAGGAGGGGGTTACAGAGATGGACAGGGATGTATGGGGCCGGAGGGGTTGACAGAGATGGACAGGGATGTATGGGGCAGGAGGGGGTTACAGAGATGGGGAGGGGTTTAGGGGCCGGAGTGGGGTTACAAAGATGGGGAGGGGTGTAGGGGCCGGAGGGGGGTTACAAAGATGGGGAGGGGTGTAGGGGCCGGAGGGGGGTTACAAAGACGGGGAGGGGTGTAGGGGCCGGAGGGGGGGTTACAAAGACGGGGAGGGGTGTAGGGGCCGGAGGGGGGTTACAAAGACGGGGAGGGGTGTAGGGGCCGGAGGGGGTGTCAGAGATGGATAGGGATGTATGGGGCCGGAGGGGGTGACAGAGACGGGGAAGGATGTAGGGGCCAGGGGGGTGACAGAGACAGGGAGGGGTGTAGGGGCCAGGAGGGTGACAGAGACGGGGAAGGGTGTAGGGGCCAGGGGGGTGACAGTGACGGGGAGGGGTGTAGGGGCTAGCGGAGGTGACAGAGACGGGGAGGGTGTAGAGGCCGGAGGGGGTTACAGAGACGGGGAGGGTGTAGGGGCCGGAGGGGGTTAGGCTGTTCCAGATTTCCAGCACCTGCAGACTCCCCCGTGTAGTTCTGATGTGAAAGGGACGGTTGACTGGGTCAGATCGCCTCTCAGCATGTCCGACCTTGGGCAAGGGAAATCGGCGCACAGTTCGGCAGTCAGCCATCGACCGTGGTGCCGTGTCTGCGCAGCGTGGGCAGCGGTCCGGGGACCGTCCGCGGTAACAACACCACTCCGTACACCAAGGTCGGCCATTGCCTCTGACTGAGTGGGAGGGAATGGGGTCCGGTCCCCACCCACCCGTCCTTTCCTCTCACTCAGACTCACGCCCGGGAGCGCTGCTGACTGATATTGGAATTGAAATTGGTTTATGATTGCACTGAAAGCTCATCAGGGGCTCTGTTCATACAGATCAGATCACCCCGCGGTGCATCGAGGCGAAAACTACAACCGAGTCCAGTGTAAAACGTCACAGCGACAGGGGGCAGGTGAACGATAAGGTGCAAGTTTATGACGAGATCAGGAGGCCGTCTCCTTGTATTAAGCGGAGTAGAAACCATCTTTGACCCGGGTGGGGCATTGTATCTTTTGCCCGCTGGGAGGGGGGACAAGGGAGAATGTCCAGGGTTGTAAGGGGTGGTCTTTGAGTACACTGGCTGCTTTGTTGAGTTAACGACCTCGGCGTCTTGATTTCGGCGAACCCGGACTGGGCCCGGCACGCAGGTCCAATTACGCGGAAAGCGCGCCAGCTTGACAAACTTCTATAGATGCGTGGCGGAGAGGTTGTTGACCGGTTACATCGCAGCCCGCTGTGGGAACGCCGACGCCCTCGAACGGAAAACCCTACAAATGAGTAGTGGACATGGCCCAGTCCGTCACGGGCAAAGCCGACCCTGCCAATGAGCAGGAAGGGGACCCCCGCCACCCAGGCCGTGCTCCCTTCTCGCTGCTGTCATCGGGGAGAAAGTACAGGAGCCTCAGGACTCGCACCACCAGGGTCAGGAGCAGTTACTACCCCTCAACCATCAACCAGGGGGGAATAACTTCACTGAAATGTTCCCACAGCCTATAGCCTCACTTTCAAGGCCCCCTCATCTCATATGCTCGATGTTTTTATTGCTTGCTTATCTGTCTATCAATCAATCTGTCTGTCTGTCTATCTATCTATCTATCTATCTGTCTGTATCTGTCTATCTACCTCTCAGTCTATCTATCTGTCTGACTCTATCTATCTATCTATCTGTCTGTATCTGTCTCTCTATCTATCTATCTGTCTCTCTATCTATCTATCTGTATCTGTCTCTCTATCTATCTATGTCTATTCTCGCAGTTTGTTACCGTTTGCAGGTCGGTTGTCCGCGCTGCTGATGCGGCCTTGGATGGACGTTGGATTCACTGAGACCGCCCGCGGGAAAACTAACCTCGGGGTTGTAAACGGTGACATGTGGGAAGCTCCATAATGAACTCACTTCCAAGTGTAGAGAGAGTCCTCGGGGGTGGGTGGGGAGGCTGATTTCCGCGGGGAGCTGAGTTGTGCCCGCAACTCCACGCCGTTTCTCGCGGTCACGGGCGGGGCAGTCGCCGTTCCGAAATGTTTTCCACGAGGGGGTGGGTGGGGGGGGATCGACGGGGTCATGCCGGATTCCTTTCGCCTGCGGGGGACGCGGAGGTCCCGCTGAGATTCCTCGGCCGTGGCCCGAACCAGGGCACCAACACCCCTACCTGCCCCCAACCCTCTTGACCTCAGCACCGCGAGCTTGTGAACCCCCCCCCCCCACTTCCTGGAGCCAATGACCACGGCACCCCCATTTCTGGTTGGATGAGGTGGCTGAGGTAGAGTCACCTCCGTTCAGAAACTCATCCGGGCCAGACAGATCTACCCCGCCGCTACGAAGTTAGAGGGTGGTGTTGGTGGGTGGGGGGAATTCCTGCGGTGAGTGACTCCTCTCCTGACTTCACAAGGTCTTTTCCCCAACCACAGGGCACAGGTCCGGAGTGTGAGGGTGTGAGGGGCACCCTACCCCCCCTCTTCGCCTGGGGCAACAACTCTCGAGGAACCATCCCCCTTGATCGGTGACTCCTCCCCTCCCCGTAACCGCGCTCCCCCTCTCACCCCTCCCTCCACCGCCGGTTCGCAGAGCGCGTGGCGGATGAATGGGACTGGGGAGGGGGCAGAGACCGGCGGGGGGGGGGGGGGAAATAGTCAAAAACTGCAGGAAACACTCGGCGGGTCAGTCGACATCCGCGGAGGGAGGAGCGGAGAGAACGTTTTCAGTTACGAGAGGATGGGCCGATTTCCACTTCCAAGCGAGCCGCCTCCGGGTCCCTCCCACATTCCAAAGACGTTCGGGTCGGCATTCCTGAGCTGCGGGCGTGCGAAAGGGTGCCTAGGACTTTTGCACTGTACTGTAATAACTTAATGTATTGCGGGGCAGTGCAGTCACAACAAACAAAACACTAATTTCATGACATATGATGAGCCTGATTCTGATCTGGGCTGAGTGTGGGGAGGGGGCAGGGAGAGGGGAACCATGGTTGCGAAAGAGGAAGGGAGCGGGGAGCGCCAGGGGCACATTCTGCAGAGATCGATAAACCAATTGTTCCGAATCAAGTGACCTTGCCTGCTGTCTCCGGGCTGGGGGTGGCTGTGTCCGCGCCGCCACCGCCGGTGCCACGCTCTGCACCCCTCGCCGTTCCCAACACCCAGAGTTTCCGCCAGGTTTGCAATCTCACTCTTCCGCTCCGCGTCCTGTGCCAAAGTCTCAGGCGCCCGAGCCCCATTCGCGTGTGCGTGCTGAGGACTGTTTCCCCGTGCTCCTTTTTGGCGTCAGAGGCATTGTCGGACCGGGCTGTTATCGGCCCGATAGTGACCGATATCGCCGCATGTTGCGACAGTGACGCGATAGAAGAGAGCCGATCTTTAAGATAGAGGCGCTGTTTTATCACTGATGGGACAGGGGGAGATGGGGGTTGGGGCAGCGGAATGAACCGAGAGGACAGAGCCGTGGGGAGGGGGGGGAGGAGACAGCAGCCACAACACAGCGGGCCGGGTAGTAGCTGGGGAGGAGGAGAGGGGCAATGAACAGTTGGCGCTTGGGGTTGGGAAACACTCCCACCCCCTCCCCATCCATCCCTCATGCCTCAACAAACTCATTCGTGAGGCCAGTGATGTTGTGGGGGTGGAACTGGACTCTCTGATGGTGGTGTCTGATAAGAGGATGCTGTCCAAGTTGCATGCCATCTTGGACAATGACTCCCATCCACTCCATAATGTACTGGTTCGGCACAGGAGTACATTCAGCCAGAGACTCATTCCACCGAGATGTAACACTGAGCGTACACTGGAATTTAGAAGGATGAGAGGGGATCTGATTGAAACATATGAGATTATTAAGGGACTGGACACACTGGAGGCAGGAAACATGTTCCCGATGTTGGGGTGAGTCCAGAACTTGAGGCCACAGCTTAAGAATAAGGGGTAGGCCATTTAGAACAGAGATGCGGAAAAACTTTTTCACCCAGGGAGTTGTGGATGTGCGGAATGCTCTGCCCCAGAAGGCAGTGGAGGCCAAGTCTCTGAATGCATTCAGGAGAGAGTTAGATAGAGCTCTTATAGATAGCGGGGTCAAGGGATATGGGGAGAGGGCAGGAACGGGGTACTGATTGTGGATGATCAGCCACGATCACAGTGAATGGCGGTGCTGGTTAGAAGGGCCGAATGGCCTACTCCTGCACCTCCTGTCTATTGTCACAGGAAGTTATTCCTGCCTGTGGCCATCAAACTTTACAACTCCTCCCTCGGAGTGTCAGACACCCTGAGGCAATAGGCTGGTCCTGGACTTATTTCCACTGGGTATTATTAACTTATTATTATTTAATTATTGATGGTTTTATATTGATATATTTCTATACTATTCTTGGTTGGTGCGGCTGTAAGGAAACCCAACCCCCCCCCCCCCCCACCCGCCCAGGGATCAATAAAGTATGTCTGTCTGTCTGTATTACTGCTGGAGAAGTTGCCGGGGTCGGGGGTCACGGGTCAGACTGTAAAAACTCTCTCCGATTCACGAGGCGGGAGGTCCTGGACCTATAAAGTATGTCTGTCTGTCTGTCTAGGCCCCCTCACAAAGAAGGTACAACAGTGCCCCGGACTTTGTTACAAGCTTGCGTACGCTGGGTATTTAATATTTCAGTAATATCTGAGTAATCTTGTTTGATTAAGCATCCTCCTTCCTTTAAATAATTCATTACGGATGGTATGTACAAAGACGTGAATTGCATACGTCATCACGCATTCCGGACTTGGTTTTAAAGTTTTGAAGTTACAAAGCATGAGGTCTGGCGCGCCAACAACGTCTCTGAGAGGCCTCTCCGGGGAACGCGGCATGGAAACGCCGATGCCCCAGAACGGACCCAGTTAATCGCAGGAAAAGCCCTCACCCCACCACTGATCACACCCACAAGAGGCAGCGTCCGGCACCAGCGTGCTCCCTTCTCACGGCCACAGTCAGGGGGGAGGCCCAGGCGCCTCAGGTTCGGGAACAGGTATTGCTCCCTCAACTATCAGGATCCTGAGCCGACGTGGGGCAACTTCGCTCAACTCCGCTCCGAACCGATTCACAACTCCCGTTCCCAGCGTTAATTTATTTTCACGGCTTTGCCCTCTCTCTGTTCATTGATTGTCCGCCAGTCGTTGTTTATGTAAGTCCCCCCCACCCACTCAGATTCCACGGCGTTTCTTTATTTTCCCGTAAACGCCCACGAGAAGTACCTCCGGCCACGATCTCGTGGGAACCAGAGCCGGGAATCAGCCGATCCGGCGGGGTATTGGGGTTGTGGGGGTGGGGGGGTGCCGGGGAGATTCCCGGCCTCTCACTTGCACAAATTCACCCTCTCCCACCCAACACCCCCCCCCCTTCCCACCCTTCTCTCAGGCAGAGCTAATCAGACAGCACAGAGGAGTGCAGGCGGGGCAATTCGGCGGGTGGGTGAAATTAAGGAAGGTGGAGAAAGAGGGGTTAGAGATAGAAGTAGAGAGAGAAAGGGAGGTAGAGAGAGCGAGGGAGGTAGAGAGAGAGGGAGATAGAGATAGAGAGGGAGGTAGAGAGAGAAGGAGGTAGAGATAGAGAGAGGTAGAGAAAGAGGTAGAGATAGAGAGAGGTAGAGAGAGAGAGGTAGAGATAGAGAGGGAGGTAGAGAGAGAGGGAGAGGTAGAGATAGAGACAGGTAGAGAAAGAGAGGGAGGTAGAGAAAGAGGGAGGTAGAGAGAGAGAGGGAGAGGTAGAGAGAGAGAGAGAGGGAGGTAGAGAGAGAGAGAGGGAGGTAGAGATAGAGAGGGAGGTAGAGAGAGAGGGAGGTAGAGAGAGAGGGAGGTAGAGAGAGAGGGAGGTAGAGAGAGAGGGAGGTAGAGAGAGAGGGAGGTAGAGAGAGAGGGAGGTAGAGAGATAGAGAGGGAGGTAGAGAGAGAGAGGGAGGTAGAGAGAGAGAGGGAGGTAGAGAGAGAGAGGGAGGTAGAGATAGAGAGGGTAGAGAGAGAGAGGGTAGAGATAGAGGTAGAGAGAGAGGGAGGTAGAGATAGAGAGAGAGGGAGGTAGAGAGAGCAAGGAAGGTAGAGGTAGAGAGAGCGAGGGAGGTAGAGGTGGAGACAGAGGGAGGTAGAGGTAGAGAGAGAGGGAGGTAGAGAGAGAGAGGGAGATAGAGATAGAGAGGGAGGTAGAGATAGAGAGAGGGTAGAGATAGAGGTAGAGAGAGAGGGAGGTAGAGATAGAGAGAGAGGGAGGTAGAGAGAGCAAGGAAGGTAGAGGTAGAGAGAGAGGTAGAGAGAGCGAGGGAGGTAGAGGTGGAGACAGAGGGAGGTAGAGAGAGATAGAGAGGTAGAGAGGGAGGTAGAGAGAGAGGGAGGTGGAGAGAGAGAGGTAGAGATAGAGGTAGAGAGAGAGATAGAGAGGTAGAGGTAGAGAGAGAGATAGATAGAGAGAGAGAGGTTAGAGATAGAGTAGAGAGGTATAGAGAGCGAGGGAGGTAGATGTAGAGACAGAGGTAGAGCGAGATAAAGGTGTTTCTGATGCGAGTGGAAATTTTTACGTGTGACTCGGTGTCAGACACCGCTTCATTTCCTGAGTTCATCACCAAAGCGATGTAACCTTTTCCTGGCCCTCCGCTTCTGTGGCCGCACTCATTTGCAGAACGGGGGGGGAGGGGTGAGGGAGAGAGGGAGGGGGTTGACCTCGCGGAAACCTACCGAGCCTGGAGAATAACGCACCCGGGATGGCGGAAGAACCCAGCAGGTCGGGCAAGAGGAAAGGGCAGTCGACATTTCGGGTCGAGACCGTTTCTCGGCCGCTTGCAGAATTCCCCTCCGTAGATGCTGCCCGACCAGCCGAGATACCCCCCCCCCCCCCGCGCTCTGCGGCTCCGAATTCCCAGCGTCTGTAAAATGCCCCGGGTTTACCAAAAACGGAAAGGCCGAGGTAGAGTGAATGGACGCGGACAGGGCACTATCTCAGAACAGGACGGACGTCTGTTTAAAACAGAGGTGCGAAGGAATTCTTTTAGCCAGGGGGTAGTAAATCTGTGAAATTCATTGCCATCGTCGGCCGTGGAGGCCAAGTCAATGTGTATGCTTAACGCGGAGGTCGATAGGTTCTCGATTCGTAAAGGTTAAGAGGTCGCACAGAGAAGGCAGGAGGATGGGGTTGGGAGGGTTAATAAATAAGCCATGATGGAGTGGCAGGGCAGACTCGATGGGCCGAACGGCCTAATTCTGCTCCTATACCTTAAGCTCGCAGCAGGCCGTACGCCAGTCTCCACCGGCACTCGACTCTGAGGGTGCCCCCTCGATACGGGAGCCAGACGGCCAGGCCCCGTACCTGTGGGAGGTGCAGGCACGGTGGTTGGGGTTGTCCCTGGGGCTTGGGAGGGGCGGGGAACGGGACTCCATGCCTCGGGAGCGGGGGGGGGGGGGAAGGTGAGGAGGGCAGGGGGTACCAAGCCTCGTGAGGAGGGCAGTGTAGGAGGAACCCCACCCTGCGGGAGGGGTTTTGGTGGGAATTAATTTTCTTAACCCCTTTCTGCACCCGTAGGGCCAAACGGGGAATGGACATCTCCTGTTGTCCGGGGCTCCGTCCCGAGCCCGGTATCGGCGGGAGGCGGACCAGTCCCTGGATTCTTGCGCTAGGTGGGGCAGCGTGACGACTTCCTGAACCTGGTGGCGTGGGTCCTGAGGCTCTGCGTGCACGGAGCGGGATGTGGTCACCGGGGGAAGGGGGCGAAGAAAAGGCCGCCCCCTCACTCTGGCCATTCATTCCGTTTTGATCGCTGCAGTTCCAGGCTGTGGCCGCACGGGGGCACCACCGAGTCCGCATCGGGAAAACTCCGGGTGGGTGGTGGGGAGTTTACCGACCGGCTCCATCACAGGCTGGGCGCGGAAACACCAACGCCCTTGAACTGAAATTTCGACAGAAGGTAGTGGATACGGCCCAGTACATCACCACCCCTGAGCACATCTTCGGGAAACACTGCCACCAGAAAGCAGAGGCCCCACCACCCAGGCCATGTTCTCCTCTCACTGCTGCCATCAGGAAGGAGGTACAGGAGCCTCAGGTCCCACACCACCAGGGTCAGGAACAGTTACCACCCCTCAACCATCAGGAAGGAGGTACAGGAGCCTCAGGTCCCACACCACCAGGGTCAGGAACAGTTACCACCCCTCAACCATCAGGAAGGAGGTACAGGAGCCTCAGGTCCCACACCACCAGGTTCAGGAACAGTTATCACCCATCAACCATCAGGAAGAGGGTACAGGAGCCTCAGGTCCCACATCACCAGGTTCAGGAACAGTTATCACCCCTCAACCATCAGGAAGGAGGTACAGGAGCCTCAGGTCCCACACCACCAGGTTCAGGAACAGTTATCACCCATCAACCATCAGGAAGAGGGTACAGGAGCCTCAGGTCCCACATCACCAGGTTCAGGAACAGTTATCACCCCTCAACCATCAGGAAGGAGGTACAGGAGCCTCAGGTCCCACACCACCAGGTTCAGGAACAGTTATCACCCATCAACCATCAGGAAGAGGGTACAGGAGCCTCAGGTCCCACATCACCAGGTTCAGGAATAGTTATCACCCCTCAACCATAAGGAAGAGGGTACAGGAGCCTCAGGTCCCACACCACCAGGTTCAGGAATAGTTATCACCCCTCAACCATCAGGAAGGAGGTACAGGAGCCTCAGGTCCCACACCACCAGGGTCAGGAACAGTTACCACCCCTCAACCATCAGGAAGGAGGTACAGGAGCCTCAGGTCCCACACCACCAGGTTCAGGAACAGTTATCACCCATCAACCATCAGGAAGAGGGTACAGGAGCCTCAGGTCCCACATCACCAGGTTCAGGAACAGTTATCACCCCTCAACCATCAGGAAGGAGGTACAGGAGCCTCAGGTCCCACACCACCAGGTTCAGGAACAGTTATCACCCATCAACCATCAGGAAGAGGGTACAGGAGCCTCAGGTCCCACATCACCAGGTTCAGGAACAGTTATCACCCCTCAACCATCAGGAAGGAGGTACAGGAGCCTCAGGTCCCACACCACCAGGTTCAGGAACAGTTATCACCCATCAACCATCAGGAAGAGGGTACAGGAGCCTCAGGTCCCACATCACCAGGTTCAGGAATAGTTATCACCCCTCAACCATAAGGAAGAGGGTACAGGAGCCTCAGGTCCCACACCACCAGGTTCAGGAATAGTTATCACCCCTCAACCATCAGGAAGGAGGTACAGGAGCCTCAGGTCCCACACCACCAGGGTCAGGAACAGTTACCACCCCTCAACCATCAGGAAGGAGGTACAGGAGCCTCAGGTCCCACACCACCAGGTTCAGGAACAGTTATCACCCATCAACCATCAGGAAGAGGGTACAGGAGCCTCAGGTCCCACATCACCAGGTTCAGGAACAGTTATCACCCCTCAACCATCAGGAAGGAGGTACAGGAGCCTCAGGTCCCACACCACCAGGTTCAGGAACAGTTATCACCCATCAACCATCAGGAAGAGGGTACAGGAGCCTCAGGTCCCACATCACCAGGTTCAGGAACAGTTATCACCCCTCAACCATCAGGAAGGAGGTACAGGAGCCTCAGGTCCCACACCACCAGGTTCAGGAACAGTTATCACCCATCAACCATCAGGAAGAGGGTACAGGAGCCTCAGGTCCCACATCACCAGGTTCAGGAATAGTTATCACCCCTCAACCATAAGGAAGAGGGTACAGGAGCCTCAGGTCCCACACCACCAGGTTCAGGAATAGTTATCACCCCTCAACCATCAGGAAGGAGGTAAAGGAGCCTCAGGTCCCACACCACCAGGTGCAGGAACAGTTATTACCCCTCAACCATCAAGAAGGAGGTACAGGAGCATCAGGTCCCACACCACCAGGTTCAGGAACAGTTATCACCCCTCAACCATCAGGAAGGAGGTAAAGGAGCCTCAGGTCCCACACCACCAGGTGCAGGAACAGTTATTACCCCTCAACCATCAGGCTCCTGAACCAGAGGGGATAACTTCACTCACCCCAACACTGAACTGTCCCCACAACCTATCGACTCACTTTCAAGGACTCTTCACCTGATTTCTTGATAGTTATTGCTTATTCATTCATTATTCTTATTTCTCTCCTGCACGGTTTGCTCTCGTTTTGTACGCCGGCTGTTTGCTCGCCCTGTCGGCGCGGCCTCTCATCGATTCCATCGGGATTTATTGAGAATGCCCGCAGGGAAATTAATCTCGGGGTTGCACATGGTGACCTGTACGCGCTTTGATATTGAATTTGCTTCGAACGTTAAAAGGTTAAAAGATCCAAGACGAGCCGTATTGGCCGAACGTGAAACGCATCACTTTAACGTCAGCGACCGCCGCAGTCCGAGGGTGCGCTGGGTGGCAGCCCGCAAGTGTCCAGCGCGGCGTATGCCCGCATTTCACTCATCCTAGCGCCCCTGGAAGGGGCAAGGGGACCGGAGCGGGGGGTGGGGAGGGAGAACGAGCGGACAGCAGCGGAATGGAGACGTACAAAAAAGTCTGGATGAACTCAGCCGGTCGGGCGGCAGCATTGGTTGAAAGAAGCAGTCAACGTTTCGGGTCGAGACCCTTCGCCGGGACCGCGGAACGGAGCCCGGGACTCTGCCGTTGTGAGGCCGTCACGCTGCCCGATTCGGCCATTGTTCCGCGATCCCCGGTGACTTACAGCCGATAGTTACAAATTGCAACATCGTCAACGCTGGCCCAGGGCACCCCTGAGACGCAGCGGAGACCACCGGCTCCGTAACCCCCCCCCCCCTCCAGTTGCACCTGTGGGTACCGGCAACTCTGGACGCCGTGGGACCATTTCCCAGGGAAACCCGGACACGGCAGCGCCTCTCGACTACGGGTTCTCCCCCCCCCCCATCTCCCCTAGCTGTGGCATTTACGGGGCCCGAAGTCCCCGCAGATTTTCAGCGTCTTGCAGAATCTCTCGAGTTTATGACCTGGAGTGGCGTGCACAGTTCCGGTCACAAGAGGATGTGGTTTCGTTCGTGGACGAGGAGGCTGTAACAAGGGGTGGGGGGGTGGTGCAGCTTGGGTTCCTGTCCCTTGCGCTTTAGAAGAATCCATGGTGACCACCCCCCCCCCCCCCACCGCATTCATGACCTTTACCAGGAGCGAGGCGTTGGTGGGGATCCCCATCCCGCGCACTGCCGTCAGGAGGGGAGGTGCAGGAGCATCAGGCCAGGGGAACAGCTTCTTCCCTCGGGCCGTCACCCCCGGTGCTCTGCGGGCGTTTCGGATTCGGTCCCGTTTTACGGGGTGTTTATCCACCAGAATGTCTGCAGACCTGCGCACACAGAGGTGCTGGAGGAACTCAGCGGAGACCCCAAAAAATCGACTATCTTTTTCACGCCCACAGAGGCTGCCCGACCTGCTGAGTTCTTCCAGCACTTTGTGAGTCTGTTGCTTTTGCCATTTATGGCAAAGCATTGTTTTTGCGTGCGATACACGGTTGCACAACAGTCCCGAGGAATGTTGTCGTGTTGGGTTGTATAAATGTACAGTCAGACGACGACAAGCTTGAACCGCGACTGGTTAAGAGCTGGGCTGTCTGTTCAGTCAGAACCCCGGCTGCCCACTGCCCGGACCAGGCCCGGGTGCAGTCCAGCGAGCAGCTCCGCCCACCCCCGACTCACCCATCACGCCCCTCCCTCCAAACCGGATCTCCAAGGATTAGCAGCTGGGGGCTGAACTTGAGCAGCAATCCCGCCAGACCCCTGAACGGGAGCCGCAACCCCTCACACACAGGGTACACATGGAATACTGAGTCCTCCTGTGTACCAGTTACTGTCCTGCAGTTGGACGGTGTGGAGGGAGCTTCACTCTGTGTCTGACCCCGGAGTGTGCGATGGGACGGTGTGGAGGGAGCTTCACTCTGTGTCTGACCCCGGGAGTGTCTGATGGGACGGTGTGGAGGGAGCTTCACTCTGTGTCTGACCCCGGGAGTATGTGATGGGACGGTGTGGAGGGAGCTTCACTCTGTGTCTGACCCCGGGAGTATGTGATGGGACGGTGTGGAGGGAGCTTCACTCTGTGTCTGACCCCGGGAGTATGTGATGGGACGGTTTGGAGGGAGCTTTACTCTGTGTCTGACCCCGGGATTGTGTGATGGGACGTTGTGGAGGGAGCTTCACTCAGTATCTGACCCCCGGGGAGTGTGTGATGGGACGGTGTGGAGGGAACTTCACTCTGTGTCTGACCCCGGGAGTGTGTGATGGGACAGTGTGGTGGGAGCTTCACTCTGTGTCTGACCCCGGGAGTGTGTGATGGGACGGTGTGGAGGGAGCTTCACTCTGTGTCTGACCCCGGGAGTGTGTGATGGGACAGTGTGGTGGGAGCTTCACTCTGTGTCTGACCCCGGGAGAGTGTGATGGGACGGTGTGGAGGGAGCTTCACTCTGTGTCTGACCCCGGGGAGTGTGTGATGGGACAGTGAGGTGGGAGCTTCACTCTGTGTCTGACCCCGGGAGTGTGTGATGGGACGGTGTGGAGGGAGCTTCACTCTGTGTCTGACCCCGGGAGTGTGTGATGGGACAGTGAGGTGGGAGCTTCACTCTGTGTCTGACCCCGGGAGTGTGTGATGGGACAGTGTGGAGGGAGCTTCACTCAGTATCTGACCCCCGGAGAGTGTGTGATGGGACAGTGTGGAGGGAGCTTCACTCAGTATCTGACCCCCGGAGAGTGTGTGATGGGACGGTGTGGAGGGAGCTTCACTCAGTATCTGACCCCCGGAGAGTGTGTGATGGGACGGTGTGGAGGGAGCTTCACTCTGTGTCTGACCCCGGGAGTGTGTGATGGGATGGTGTGGAGGGAGCTTCACTCTGTGTCTGACCCCGGGAGTGTGTGATGGGACGGTGTGGAGGAAGTTTCACTCAGTATCTGACCCCCGGAGAGTGTGTGATGGGACAGTGTGGAGGGAGCTTCACTCAGTATCTGACCCCCGGAGAGTGTGTGATGGGACGGTGTGGAGGGAGCTTCACTCAGTATCTGACCCCCGGAGAGTGTGTGATGGGACGGTGCGGAGGGAGCTTCACTCTGTGTCTGACCCCAGGAGTGTGTGATGGGACGGTGCGGAGGGAGCTTCACTCTGTATCTGACCCCGGGAGTGTGTGATGGGACGGTGTGGAGGAAGCTTCACTCTGTGTCTGACCCCGGGAGTGTGTGAAGGGACGGTGTGGAGGGAGCTTCACTCTGTGTCTGACCCCGGGAGTGTGTGATGGGACGGTGCGGAGGGAGCTTCACTCTGTGTCTGACCCTGGGTGTGTGTGAAGGGACGGTGTGGAGGGAGCTTCACTCTGTGTCTGACCCCGGGTGTGTGTGATGGGACGGTGCGGAGGGAGCTTCACTCTGTGTCTGACCCCAGGAGTGTGTGATGGGACGGTGTGGAGGGAGCTTCACTCCGTGTCTGACCCCAGGAGTGTGTGATGGGACGATGTGGAGGGAGCTTCACTCTGTGTCTGACCCTGGGAGTGTGTGATGGGACGGTGCGGAGGGAGTTTCACTCTGTGTCTGACCCCGGGAGTGTGTGATGGGACGGTGCGGAGGGAGCTTCACTCTGTGTCTGACCCTGGGTGTGTGTGAAGGGACGGTGTGGAGGGAGCTTCACTCTGTGTCTGACCCCGGGAGTGTGTGAAGGGACGGTGTGGAGGGGGCTTCATTTTGAGGGACGGGTTAAACTGGGCTTCACCTTCTCAGAACAAAAATAAAAATTATTTGACCAAACGCAAATTTTCTTGTCCGGTTCACCTGATACCAGTCTCGCAGGCGGTCTGTTCACGCAGATATAAAGCCCTGTTTCCCCACCCCACCCTGGACAAGACGCAACATTCTGGCAACTGGCCAACGCTTGCACAACAAGATCCCACACAAATCGGCAGAACATCTTTTTTTTTCCGGTGGGAATGTTCCCCCACCCCCGGGGCTTAGAGAGTGTCTGCTTTTCTTCCCACAAAGGGTCCAGGGTCTGTTTTGCCCTCGGGGGGGGGGGGGCGGGGCGGGGGAAGTGTTTTGGGGCTGATCTTAGCGGACAGTCGGGCTCAGCTGTCCGTGAGAGAGGAGGGGGCGACACACTGAGCGGGGAGGCGGGTGCGAGTGGCGAGGAGGGGGAGCACCAGGCGTGGGAGACGGAACGCCACAGGAGGGCGGCGAGGAGACAAACAGCGGGAGTGGGAGGGAGCGCCGCAGGAGTGGTGGGGGGGGGTTGTGGTGATGAGGGAGCGCCGCCCAATCAGAAGTGTCTAGATCCCACGAAGGCAGGGCGCCCCTTCTCCCCTGGGGCGATTGGGACGCTTGTGGGATCTTGCTGACCAGTTTACGGCGTTCCCTGCGTTAGAGCGGACGGCGCTCTGTGAGCAGAACGCAGCACACCGGGGGGGTCCGTGATCCAATTGCCCCTCCTTCCAACCACCCTGAGCCCCGCAGTCCCGGCAAGACGCGGCCCTTACCTTCCGGAGGATGAGGGTGAGGGCCAACTCCTTGGCTTTCTTGACCGAAGCGTCCTGCAGCCCCAGGGACACGCTCTCCCGGTGGAGACCCACCTGCACTAGGAAGTGGAGGCCGGTGGGCCCCGTCGGACGGTTCGCCTTCTGCGACGTGGGGCTGCCGGCCCCGACCTCGGGGGTCTCCGGCGCAGGCGAGCGACCCATGCCCGGGAGCGAGTTCCGACCCCCGGCCGGAGCAGGCATGGGGTTGCGGAGATCAGGTTCCGAGGACATCGCCGGCGACGAGCAAAAGGGGGGGGGGGGGGTGCAGAGGGACCGGGATTATTCCATGAGCAAAGCCCCGAACTTCGGATACAACGGCAGAAGCGGACTGGGAAAGTTTGGCTGTCACGTTGCAGAAAGGCTTCCGTTTTTACTTCAAGCCGCGGCAGAATTTCCCTGAACTCGTCTCGAATCCGCCCTCAGCAAGTTCTGCGCTATTAACCCAGCGGCGCTCACACAAGAAACGGCGAGCGCTGTTGATTGGCAGCAGCCAATCAGCGCCTGAGGTAGATCTGCCAGTGATCCAACCAATCCACGGTCAGGAAGATCCGCTAATCTACAGTCAGATGGACGGACCAATCCAAGGTCAAGTTGGCGGACCAATTCAAGGTCAGATGGACGAAACCTACCCGGACGGACGGACCAGTCAGTCCACGGTCCGATTAAGCAATCACGCCCAAGCGACTATGGATCAACCAATCCGTGGCCAGAGGAATCAGCCAATCCCAGAGGAGTCAGCAGGGACCAACCAATCCCGGATCGGGAGAGATTAACTAATTAGAGACCGGAGGCGTCCGCCGCTCGGAACCGATCTGAGATGGCAGGTCAGCGAGGCGGCCGTTCTCAGCTCACGGGTTGGAGGGATGGCCCCAGGCTCGGTGATCCGATACCAGTGGTACCAAGCTCTCCCAGAACTGAAGGAAGCCGATTACTGGCCTCATAGATCTTCTGTGTACCCATGGCAGTCCGACGCCCCATGGGACCCCGAGATTTTGAATTACGCCGTATCGTTGCCTGCCAGTATGTTATATGCATGTAACTGTTTAGTACGCCCACCTAGTGCTCACAGTGTGTATATGCAGTTGTGCAGTGTCCCCCAGTGCTCACAGTCTGAATATGCAGTTGTGCAGTGTCTCCCCTAGTGGTCACAGTCTGTATATGCAGTTGTTCAGTGTCGCCCCTAGTGCTCACAGTGTGTATATGCAGTTGCTCGGTGTGTCCCCCTAGTGGTCACAGTGTGTAAATGCAGTTGTTCAGTGTCTCCCCTAGTGGTTACAGTGTGTATATGCAGTTGCTCAGTGTGCCCCCCCTAGTGCTCACAGTTTCTCTGTCTCTTTCTGGAAGCTTCTTGGCATTATTTGAATAGGGACTATTGGATTGGTTAACTCTTATCTACAAATCTGAGTGGGAAGTCTCATCTGTGGTATAAGGAGGGCGGACCACATCGGTCCACCAGCTTCATTCCTTCCTCGGCTCGACCCCGCTACGCTACATTTTCAGTTCCTTCAGCTGAATGAAACGATTGTGAAGCAACACGTTTTGCTCTTCCTTGACTTCTGGATTAACCTTGGACCAAGCACAGCAGAACCCAGCAGCGTTCAGGGAACCCCACCCCCCAATGTCCCATTGTGACCACTCTGGAACCATGAGCGATTCTTCTAAACACTCTCTTCCTGGGGGCGGATGGAATGCATGCAAGAAAGAGAGAGAGAGAGAGAGGGATAGAAACAGAACGTGAGAGAGAGAGAGACTGGGAGAAGCAGAGAGAGAAAAGATAAAGACATTGAGAGATAGAGTGACAGAGATAGATAGAAAGGAGGGGACAAAGAGAGGGGAAGGGGCAGAGAGAGGGAAGAGGGGGACAGAGGGGAAGGGGCAACAGAGGGGGGACAGAGAGCGTGTATGAAAGAGAGGGAGGTGGAAATTGCAGAAGGGACATAGGACAGAAAGTGAGAGGGACAGAGAGAGGGTGAAAGAGATAGAAAGAGAGAGAGAAAGTGTGAAAGGGAAGAGGGAAGGAGGTTTAGAGAACAAAGAAAATTTGGACTAGCTAGGAAAGAAAGAGAAAGCTTGAGAGAGTGACGTATTGAAAAAGTGGGGGGAAACAGTGAGTGAGTGAAAGAGAGAGAGAGCACCAAGGAGAGAGAAGGTGAGGGAGAAAGAAACATTAACGAAAGAGAGACACACAGAGGAACATCTGTGAGAGAGGAAAGGGGAGAAGAGGGTGAGAAGAGAGGGAAGGAGGGAGAGAGGGATAGGGTGTGGTAAAGATAGGTCAAACACAGGGCCGCTATAACCCACCCTCACCTTCTCCATGGACCATCATGGTTAGTGAGAATTTTAACTCTTCCCTCGTT
This sequence comes from Hypanus sabinus, assembly GCF_030144855.1. Classification (NCBI taxonomy): domain Eukaryota; kingdom Metazoa; phylum Chordata; class Chondrichthyes; order Myliobatiformes; family Dasyatidae; genus Hypanus; species Hypanus sabinus. Next base: position 93,010 of record NW_026781743.1, on the reverse strand, counting down.
TCAACAACCCCCCCTCCCCATTCCCCAATTCCCTCCCCCAACCCCTTACTGACAGCCCCCAGCTCCAGAATCCCCCCCACAATCCCGAGCCCTCGCACCCTTTACCCTGTGCTGAGGGATGTCAAACCTTTACGACATAGAAGCAGAAATAGGCCATTTGGCCCATCGAGTTGCTTCACCATTCCATCTGGGCTGATTTTTTTTACCCCTCTCATCAACCCATTCTCCTGCCTTCTGGAACCATTGATGCCCTGACTAATCAAGAACCTTTCAACCTCCGCTTTAAATGTACCCACTGACTCGGCCTCCCCTGGGGCAATAAATTCCACAGATCCACCACCCTCCGGCTAAAGAAATTCTGGCTCACCTCTGTTCTAAAAGGACACCCTTTGTGCCCTCTGGTCCTAGGGTCGGAAACATCCTCTCCACGCCCGCTCTGTCTCGGCCTTTTTCACTGTCGGAAAAGTTTCAGTGAAGTCACTCCCCCCCCCCCACCCCCCACCGTTCTTCTAAACTCCTGCGTGGACAGGTCATCAAACACCTCCCATCCTTTCATTCCGGCCTCCCTCGGGACCCTCTCCACTCCCTTTCAGAGAAACCGCTCAGCGTCCTCCCGGGTGCCCCGCTCTCGTATCCCAGCCCAGTCGGTGATGGGAGCGAACGCTCGCCTCCCTCGGCGCTTTGCTTGGGGGGCGTGATGCGACCCGTTGCCCCTCTCCTTCGCAGGTGTCTACCAGAGGGAGCGCGGCACGTCGCCGCAAGCCGAAGGCTACCGGCAGAAGCTGAGCCAGTGCTGCGGCTTCCTGCGCAACACCTTGAAGGACTTCATCGAGTTTCCCAGCGTGGGCTCCTTCATCCTGGTCACCGTCGTCGTCAACGTCGTCATGCTGGTGTCCCAGACATACGTGAGCGTGATCGTCCGCGGAGGTAGGGAGGGGGTGGGCGAGGTGTGGCGGAGTGGCCCAACCCGACACTCTTCATCAGGAGCCTCACTCAAGTCACCAACTGGCATGGACACCACGGGTCGGGAAACTCCACCATCACCTGTGCCGCCTCGGCAAGGCTAAGGAAATTCACCCCCGTTAGCCCTGGCTTGCCCCTCCATGCGATCAACCCTCTGAACCCCGCTCTCCCGCTTTCCCCCTGACGCCCTGCCTGATCAGGGACCTCCGCTTTAAATATACCCACCGGCGTGGCAATTGGCGCGACGCTGTCACAACTTCGGCCAGAAGTTCAGAGTTCAATCCAGGCGTCCTCGGGAAGGAGCCAGAGTTCAAAGTTCAAAGGCGAAAGTAGATCTATTATCAAAGTACATGCGCGCCACAACTGAGATTCATTTTCCTGCGGGGGGGGGGACACTCAACAAATCCATTACAGAATAATAACCATGACGGAGTCAATGGAAGACCTCACCAACGTGGGGCGTTCGACCAGCGTGCAAAGGACAACGAACCGTGCAAATTCAAAAAAGAAATAAATTGTAATATTAAATAAGGATGCAATGAATATCAAGAACGAGGGATGAAGAGTCCTTGACAGTGGGCCTGTTGGTTGTGGGAACAGTTCATTGATGGGGGCGAGTGAAGATACCCACTCAGAGCTCAGGGGCCAATACTAAGATCAGGGGCCAATACTCCTAGTGGGGCCTCGCCAGTGCTTTACAAAGTCTCAACACTACATCCTGGCTTTTATAGTCCAGTCCTCTTGAAATTAATGCTGACATTGCATTTGACCTGCTCACCACACACTCAACCTGCAAATGAACCTTTAGGGAACCCCGCACAAGGACTCCCAAGACCCTTTGCGCCTCAGATTCTCTCTCCATTTATAAAATAGTTCCCCCTTTCCTTTCTTCTCCCAAAGTTCATTGGCATACACTTCCCCACACTTCATTCCATCTGCCACTTCTTTGCCTGTCCAAGTCCTTCCGTAGCCTCCCGTCTTCCTCGAAACCACCTGCCCCTCCAGCTGTCTTTATACCGTCCACACTCCCACGTACAACAACTGAGCTTGAACTTGACTTTGAACGATATACAGTTCAGATACAGGCCCATCGACCAATCCCATTTGCCCGTGTTTGGCCTGTATCCCTCTAAACCAGGGGTTCCCGAACTTCCTGATGCCGCGGACCCCTACCGTTAACCGAGGGGGGGGGGGGGGGTCTGGCGAGGAGTCCTGCTCTCAACCTCTCCAACCCGCGTATCTGTACGAGCGGCTCTCAAACGGTTGTTAACGTACCTGCCCCAACCGCTTCCGCCAGCAGCTCGTTCCATACCTCGACCACCCGCTTTTTCTTTACCAGGAATAAGACGATAGGAGCCGAATTAGGCCGTTCAGCCCATCGAGTCTGCTCCGCCATTCCGTCGTGGCAGGCCCTGGATCAGCCCTGTGCACCTGCCTTCTCATTATATCCGTTGATGAACACCATGATCTGGCCATGGACTCAACTCCATCTACCTGCCTTTCCCCCACAACCCTTAATACCCCTACAAAAATCTATCCAACCCTGTCTTAAATATATTCACCGAGGCAGCCTCCACTGGTTCCCTGGGCAGAGAATTCCACAGTTTCACCACCCTCTGGGAAAAGCAGATCCTCCTCATCTCCGTCCTCAATCTACTCCCCCGAATCTGGAGGCTCCGTCCCCTGGGTTGACAGACAAACTTCAGAACCCCAAAGTCCACTCTCCCCTCCCACACACAGCAAAGCGTCAATTCAATCCCCCCCCCACCCCATTACCACCCACCACCCGAGCAAAGCCCCCCGCAGAGACCCAAGATCTCGAGTCCGTCAACACCCACTCTTCATCCCGACACTAAGGAGGGGGAGGGAGGTATCAGCCCCCCCCCCGCCACGGTGAGAGGGGAGGCCAACAGCTTGCTGGTTCAATGTTACGGTCTGCCTCTTTCTCCTCCTCTCCCCCCCCCCCCCCCCGCTCCAGATTCGGTAGCAAAATCTTCTCTCACCATCGGTCTCTCAAGCGCAGAAGCCTCACCTGCTGTCCCCAATCCCTTTACGGCCTGGGATAGAGAGGACGGTCCCTTTAACCACCCCTCAACCATCAGGCTCTTGAACCAGATGGGATGACTTCACTCAACCCAACACCGAACCGTTCCCACAACCCATGGACTCACTTTCAAGGACTCTTCATCTCATGTCCTCGATCGTTATTGCTTATTTTTTTTCCTTCTTTTTATTTTTGGCTCCCCCCCCCCAACACCAGTAAATTCGAGCTCCCCGTCGCTTTCCCACCAGGCTGGTTCCTGTCTGTGATGGACTCGATCTTCATGGCCATCTACATCTTCGAGTACAGCGTCAAGGTCTTTGTCTGGAGGAAGAACTTCTTCAAGAACTTCTGGAACGACTTGGGTGAGACGCCTGCGGGGAAGAGTGGGGTAACGGTGCCTCACTTGTCGAAGGGTCTGGTGGGACGTTGTTGCGGGGGGTGGGGAGGGTTAGACAATAGGTGCAGAAGTAGACCATTCGGCCCCTCGAGTCTGCACCGCCATTCTGAGATCATGGCTGATCATTCACTATCAATACCCAGTCCCTGCCTTGTCCCCATATCCCTTGATTCCCCTATCCATCAGATATCTATCCAGCTCCTTCTTGAAAGCATCCAGAGAATTGGCCTCCACCGTCTTCCGAGGCAGTGCATTCCACACCTCCACAACTCTCTGGGAGAAGAAGCTCTTCCTCAACTCTGTTTTAAATAACTGACCTCTTATTCTCAATCCATGCCCTCTGGTACTGGACTCTCCCAACATCTGGAACATATTACCTGCCTCAATCCTATCAAATCCTTTAATTATCTTAAAAGTTTCAATCAGATCCCCTCTCAATCTCCTCAATTCCAGCGTGTACAAGCCCAATCTCTCCAATCTCTCTGCGTAAGACAGCCCTGCCATCCCAGGAATCAACCTAGTGAATCTACGCTGCACTTCCTCAATTGCCAGAATGTCCTTCCTTAAACCTGGAGACCAAAACTGTACACAATATTCCAGGTGTGGTCTCACCAGGGCCCTGTACAAATGCAAAAGGACATCCTTGCTCTTGTATTCAATTCCCCTTGTAACAAAGGCCAACATTCCATTTGCCCTCTTCACTGCCTGTTGCACTTGCTCATTCACCTTCATTGACTGGTGAACTAGGACTCCTAGGTCTCTTTGCATTTCTCCTTTACCTAACTCAACACCGTTCAGACAATACTCTGCCCTCTTGTTCCAGCTTCCAAAGTGGATAACTTCACATTTATTCACATTGAATGACATCTGCCAAGTATCTGCCCACTCACTCAGCCTATCCAAGTCTCCCTGTATTCTCCCAACGTCCTCTTCGCATGTCACACTGCCACCCAGTTTAGTATCGTCAGCAAACTTGCTGATATAGTTTTCAATGCCCTCATCTAAATCATTGACATAAATCGTAAAGAGCTGTGGTCCCAAAACAGAGCCCTGTGGTACCCCACTAGTCACCTCCAGCCAGTCTGAGAAACACCCATTCACTGCTACCCTTTGCTTTCTATCTGCCAACCAGTTTTCTATCCATGTTGAAACCCTGCCCCCAATGCCATGAGCTCTGATTTTACTCACCAATCTCCTATGTGGCACCTTATCGAATGCCTTCTGAAAATCTAGGTACACAACATCCACTGGCTTACCCTCGTCTAACATCCTTGTTACACCCTCAAAAAACTCCAACAGATTAGTCAAGCATGATTTGCCCTTGGTAAATCCATGCTGGCTCGACCTAATCCTATTTCTGCCATCTAGATGTGCCACTATTTCGCCTTAATAATGGACTTAAGCATCTTCCCCACGACTGACGTTAGGCTAACAGGGCGATAGTTCTCCGTTTTCTCCTTCCCTCCCTTCTTGAAAAGTGGGACAACATTAGCCACTCTCCAATCTTCAGGAACTGATCCTGAATCTAAGGAACATTGGAAAATGATTACCAATGCATCTGCAATTTCCTGAGCCACCTCTTTTAGAACCCTCGGATGCAGACCATCTGGACCCAGGGATTTATTAGCCTTCAGTCCTACCAGTCTACTCATCACAGTTTCTTTCCTAATGTCAATCTGTCTCAATTCCTCTGATATCTTATGACCCTGGCCCATCCATACATCTGGGAGATTGCTTGTGTCCTCCCTGGTGAAGACAGATCTAAAGTATGCATTAAATTCTGTTGCCATTTCCCTGTTTCCCATAACAATTTCTCCCAATTCATTCTTCAAGGGGCCAACATTGTTCTTAACTATCTTCTTTCTCTTCACATAGCTAAAAAAGCTTTTGCTATCCCCTTTTATATTCCTGGCTAGACTGAGCTCATACCTGATTTTTTCTCTCCGTTGCTTTTTTAGTTAAGATCTGCTGTTCCTTAAAACTTTCCCAATCTTCTGTATTCCCACACATCTTAGCCCTGTCATACTTCTTTTTCTTTAATGCTATACAATCTCTGACTTCCTTTGTCAACCACTGTGGCCCCTTCCCCCTCTTTGAATCCTTCCTTCTCATTGGAATGAACTGCATTTGCATCTTTTGTATTATGCCCAAGAATATCTGCCACTGCTGATCCACTGTCTTTCCTGCCAGGGCATCCGCCCATTTAACTTTGGCCAGCTCTTCCCTCATGGCTCCGTCGTCTCCTTTATTTAATTGCAACACTGACACCTCTGATCTGCCCCTATCCCTCTCAAATTGTAGATAAAAACTTATCATGTTATGATCACTACTTCCTAATGGCTCCTTTACTTCAAGATCACTTATCAATTCCTGTTCATTACACATCACCAAGTCCAAAATAGCCTCGTTCCTGGTTGGCTCAAGCACAAGCTGTTCCAAAAATACATCCCTTAGACACTCCACAAACTCCCTATACTGGGGTCCAGCACCTACCTGATTCTCCCAGTCCACCTGCATGTTGAAATCTCCCATAACGACTGCATTACCTTTAGCACATGCCAATGTTAACTCCCTAATCAACTTGTACCCAATATCCACGCTACTGTTTGGGGGCCTGTACACAACACCCATTAGGGTCTTTTTACCCTTACTGTTCCTCAGCTCAATCCACACAGACTCTACTTCCGCTGTTCCCAAGTCACCTCTTGCTAAGGACTGAATCTCATTCCTCACCAACAGGGCCACCCCACCCCCTCTTCCCATATTTCTGTCTCTACGATAGCACTTATACCCTGGTACACTCAATTCCCAGGCCTGATCCCCTTGCAGCCATGTCTCCGTTATCCCAACAATATCGTAGTTCCCCATTTTCATCTGAGCTTCAAGCTCATCTGTCTTATTTCTGACACTGCGCGCATTCAAGTATAGAATTCTTAGCCCATTCCTCCTCTCTTTGCTTAAAACACTGTCTACTGTACCTAACCCAGCTCCTTGAACTTCCATCGGGCAAATTGCACCCTGAATTTTGATGACCTTCTCAAGATCACCCAAACCTTGTACACATTTATCCCCATGCACCTTCTGACCAACCCTCTGGATCTGGATCCCTGCCCCCTGCACATCTAGTTTAACCCCCCCCCCCCAGCAGCACTGGCAAATACTCCTGCAAGAATGCTAGTACCCCTCCGGTTCAGATGTAGACCATCCCTTCGAAACAGATCCCAATGTCCCTGGAACAAAGACCAATTATCCAAAAACCTGAACCCTTCCTTCCTGCACCATGCTCTCAGCCTCGTATTAATGTGCATAATCATTCTATTCTTCGCCTCACTCGCACGTGGCACAGGTAGCAATCCCGAGATTGTCACCCTGGAGGTCCTGCCTTTCAGCTTCACTCCTAACTCCCTGAACTCTCTAAGCAGGACCCCCTCACTCACCTTACCTACATCATTGGTCCCTACATGGACCACTACATCTGGGTTCATGCCCTCACTCTCAAGAATAGCCTGCACCCGATCTGAGATGTCCCGGACCCTGGCACCAGGGAGGCAACATACCATCCGAGACTCCCGATCTGCCTCACAAAATCTCCTATCTGCCCCCCTAACTATAGAGTCCCCTAAAACTATCGCTCTCTTCTCTTCTCTCCTCCCCTTTCTAGCTGAGGGTTCAACCTCTGTGCCAGAGGCAGGACCACTACAACTCATTCCTGGTAGGTCATCCCCATCAACAGTATCCAGTACGGTATACTTATTGTTAATGGGAATGGCCGCAGGGGTGCTCTGCTCTCTCTGCCTGCTCCCCCTGCCTCTCTGGACCGTCACCCATCTGCCCACTTCTTGGTTTTTTGGTGTGACTACCTCCTGATAACTCCTATCTATCTCTGCCTCTGCCTCCCGAATGATCCGTAGTTCATCCAGCTCCCGCTCCAACTCACTAACTCGGTCTGATAGGAGCTGCAGCTGGACGCACCTCTTGCAGGTGTGGTCATCAGGGACAACTGTGTTGACCCTGACCTCCCACATACTGCATACGGAGCACACCACTGCTCTGACTGTCTCCCCCATACCTGAACTGGATTAATAGAATAAGTCTAAAAAGCACCTAGTGACCTTACCTTCTTCCCCTCAGCGAGCAATCACACAAGCTTACCGAAGTCCCCTTATGCCGAAGCCCCCTTAGCCAAAGCCCAGGACTCTGCTTCCACGGACTCCCACTTAGCCAAAGCCCAGGACTCTGCTTCCACAGACCCACTTAGCCAAAGCCCAGGACTCTGCTTCCACGGACTCCACTTAGCCAAAGCCCAGGACTCTGCTTCCACGGACTCCACTTAGCCAAAGCCCAGGACTCTGCTTCCACAGACTCCACTTGGCCAAAGCCCTGGACTCAAGCTTCCACGGACTCCACTTAGCCAAAGCCCAGGACTCTGCTTCCACGGACTCCACTTAGCCAAAGCCCAGGACTCTGCTTCCACGGACTCCACTTAGCCAAAGCCCAGGACTCTGCTTCCACCGACTCACTTAGCCAAAGCCCAGGACTCTGCTTCCACAGACCCACTTAGCCAAAGCCCAGGACTCTGCTTCCACGGACTCCACTTAGCCAAAGCCCAGGACTCTGCTTCCATGGACTCCCACTTAGCCAAAGCCCAGGACTCTGCTTCCACGGACTCCCACTTAGCCAAAGCCCAGGACTCTGCTTCCACGGACTCACTTAGCCAAAGCCCAGGACTCTGCTTCCACGGACTCACTTAGCCAAAGCCCAGGACTCTGCTTCCACGGACTCACTTAGCCAAAGCCCAGGACTCTGCTTCCACGGACTCACTTAGCCAAAGCCCAGGACTCTGCTTCCATGGACTCCCACTTAGCCAAAGCCCAGGACTCTGCTTCCATGGACTCCCACTTAGCCAAAGCCCAGGACTCTGCTTCCACGGACTCACTTAGCCAAAGCCCAGGACTCTGCTTCCACGGACTCACTTAGCCAAAGCCCAGGACTCTGCTTCCACGGACTCCACTTAGCCAAAGCCCAGGACTCTGCTTCCACGGACTCCCACTTAGCCAAAGCCCAGGACTCTGCTTCCACGGACTCCCACTTAGCCAAAGCCCAGGACTCTGCTTCCACGGACTCCCACTTAGCCAAAGCCCAGGACTCTGCTTCCACGGACTCCCACTTAGCCAAAGCCCAGGACTCTGCTTCCATGGACTCCCACTTAGCCAAAGCCCAGGACTCTGCTTCCACGGACTCCCACTTAGCCAAAGCCCAGGACTCTGCTTCCACGGACTCCCACTTAGCCAAAGCCCAGGACTCTGCTTCCACGGACTCCACTTAGCCAAAGCCCAGGACTCTGCTTCCACGGACTCCCACTTAGCCAAAGCCCAGGACTCTGCTTCCACGGACTCACTTAGCCAAAGCCCAGGACTCTGCTTCCACGGACTCACTTAGCCAAAGCCCAGGACTCTGTTTCCACGGACTCCCACTTAGCCAAAGCCCAGGACTCTGCTTCCACGGACTCCACTTAGCCAAAGCCCAGGACTCTGCTTCCACGGACTCCCACTTAGCCAAAGCCCAGGACTCTGCTTCCACAGACCCACTTAGCCAAAGCCCAGGACTCTGCTCCCACGGACCCACTTAGCCAAAGCCCAGGACTCTGCTTCCACAGACCCACTTAGCCAAAGCCCAGGACTCTGCTCCCACGGACCCACTTAGCCAAAGCCCAGGACTCTGTTTCCACGGACTCCCACTTAGCCAAAGCCCAGGACTCTGCTTCCACAGACCCACTTAGCCAAAGCCCAGGACTCTGCTCCCACGGACCCACTTAGCCAAAGCCCAGGACTCTGCTTCCACAGACCCACTTAGCCAAAGCCCAGGACTCTGCTCCCACGGACCCACTTAGCCAAAGCCCAGGACTCTGCTTCCACAGACCCACTTAGCCAAAGCCCAGGACTCTGCTCCCACGGACCCACTTAGCCAAAGCCCAGGACTCTGCTCCCACGGACCCACTTAGCCAAAGCCCAGGACTCTGCTTCCACAGACCCACTTAGCCAAAGCCCAGGACTCTGCTTCCACGGACTCCACTTAGCCAAAGCCCAGGACTCTGCTTCCACAGACCCACTTAGCCAAAGCCCAGGACTCTGCTTCCACAGACCCACTTAGCCAAAGCCCAGGACTCTGCTTCCACGGACTCCCACTTAGCCAAAGCCCAGGATTCTGCTTCCACGGACTCCGCTGCCCGCTCTGACAAGAAGTCCTGCCTTTTAAAGTGCGCGCTTGACGCTGACGTCACTCGCGCCTGCGCAGTTCCCCCTCCTCCACAGGTATTGACCAGGTAGGCTTAAATCCTACCTACACGGTCGAATTCTCTGAGCTCCCAGCTGAATCACAAGCTGTAACTTGCTCCCGATTCAAGAGAGGGGAGGGGGGAGAGGGGGGAGGGGAGGGGGGAGAGGGGGGAGGGGAGGGGGGAGAGGGGGGGGAGGGGAGGGGAGGGGAGGGGAGGGGGGAGAGGGGGAGGGGAGGGGAAGGGAGGGGGGAGAGGGGGAGGGGAGGGGGGAGAGGGGGAGGGGAGGGGGGAGAGGGGGGAGGGGAGGGGGAGAGGGGGGAGGGGAGGGGGAGAGGGGGAGGGGAGGGGGAGAGGGGGAGGGGAGGGGGAGAGGGGGAGGGGGGGAGGGGAGGGGGAGGGGGAGAGGGGGGAGGGGAGGGGGAGGGGGAGAGGGGGGAAGGGAGGGGAGGGGAGGGGGAGGGGGAGGGGGAGAGGGGGGAGGGGGAGAGGGGGGAGGGGAGGGGGAGGAGAGGGGGGAAGGGGGGAGGAGAGGGGGGAAGGGGGGAGGGGAGGGGAGGGGGGAAGGGGGGAGGGGAGGTGAGGGGGAGAGGGGGGAGGGGAGTGGGAGAGGGGGGAGGGGAGGGGGCAGTGGAGAGGGGGGAGGGGAGGGGAGAGCATGAGGGGGAGAGAGAGGGGGAGGGGGAGAGGGAGAGTGAATAAGCATGTATGTAGGTGCGAGTGTATGTGTGAGGGTCTGTGTGTTAGTGAGAAACGCTCGGGAGGTCGAATCGCCCCTGTGGGAAGGGCACAGGGCGGGGCTTCGAGAGGTGAGGGGACTGCAGACTAGAGGAAGGTAGAACGAGGGGGGAGGAAAAATGTAGAAATGGGGGGGGTGGTGGGAGGGGTTCTGAGTGGGCCATTTGGCCCATCTGGCCTGGTACTGGTTTGATTGTGGTTGGTCTGATCCTGGATGGTGTTGGGTTGGCACAGGGAGAGGGAGAGTCGGGGGAGAGGGGGGAGAGAAAGTAGAGAGGGGAGACGGGGAGGGGAGAGGAAGAGAGGAGAGAGGGGGAGGGAGAGGGGGAGAGAGGGGAGAGACGGGGAGGGGTAGAGAGGTGGAGAGGGGGAGGGGTAGAGCAGGGAGAGAGGTGAGAGGGGGAAGGGGAGAGGGGAGAGAGTGAGGGGGAGGGGGAGAGAGTGAGGGGGAGGGGTAGAGGAGGAGCGGGGAGAGGGGAGAGAGAGGGTAGGGGAGAGAGGGGAGGGGGAGAAGGGGAGGGGAGAGCATGAGGGGGAGAGAGATTGGGAGAGGAAGAGTGAATAAGCATGTGTGTAGGTGCGAGTATGTGTGTGAGTGTGGGATGGAGGAGGGAGGAGAGGGGAGGGGAAGAGGGAGAGTGAATAAGCATGTATGTAGGTGCGAGTGTATGTGTGAGGGTCTGTGTGTGAGTGTGGGATTGAGGAGGGGAGGGGGAGAGCATGAGGGGGAGGGAGAGGTGGAGGGGAGAAGGAGGAGGAGAGGGGAGGGGAAGAGGGAGAGTGAATAAGCGTGTGTAGGTGCGAGTGTATGTGTGAGGGTGGATGGAGAAGAGTATGTGGAAATGAAGAGGGATAGGGGAGCAGGGGGTGGTGTGACCCAGCCCTGTGAGGGTGCCCTCTCCCCACAGACCTGGCCATCGTGTGCCTCACCCTGCTGGTGCTGCTGGTCTCCCTCCTGCAGCCGGCTGGAAGCAGCCGGAACATTCGCGAGTTCACTGTCTTCCGCATTCTCCGCATCTTCAAACTGGCACAGGCCATGCGCGTCTTCCAAATCTTCAAACACAACAGGTGCGACAGGGCCGGGTGGGGCAGAGGGGTATGGGCAGTCTGAGCGGTGCCGGGAGGGGGGTGAAGGGAGAGAGGAGGGGCGGATTGAGAGTCGAGGGGGAGGAGGTAGAGAGGGGGAGAGGGGAAAGAGAGGGGGAGTGGGGAACGTGACGGTGTGGGACAGAAATCTGAGGGGACGGGGGACTGGGGACGATGTTGGTGTGGGGGAGGGAAAGGGGAAAGAGTGGGGGAGAGGGGAACGTGACGGTGTGGGACAGAACTCTGAGGGGACGGGGGACTGGGGACGATGTTGGTGTGGGGGAGGGAAAGGGGAAAGAGTGGGGGAGAGGGGAACGTGACGGTGTGGGACAGAAATCTGAGGGGACGGGGGACTGGGGACGATGTTGGTGTGGGGGAGGGAGAGGGGAAAGAGTGGGGGAGTGGGGAACGTGACGGTGTGGGACAGAACTCTGAGGGGACGGGGGACTGGGGACGATGTTGGTGTGGGGGAGGGAGAGGGGAAAGAGTGGGGGAGTGGGGAACGTGACGGTGTGGGACAGAAATCTGAGGGGACGGGGGACTGGGGACGATGTTGGTGTGGGGGAGGGAGAGGGGAAAGAGTGGGGGAGTGGGGGAACGTGACGGTTGTGGGACAGAAATCTGAGGGGACGGGGGACTGGGGACGATGTTGGTGTGGGGGAGGGAGAGGGGAAAGAGAGGGGGAGAGGGGAACGTGACGGTGTGGGACAGAAATCTGAGGGCTCGGGGGACTGGGGACGATGTTGGTGTGGGGGAGGGAGAGGGGAAAGAGTGGGGGACTGGGGAACGTGACGGTGTGGGACAGAAATCTGAGGGCTCGGGGGACTGGGGACGATGTTGGTGTGGGGGAGGGAGAGGGGAAAGAGTGGGGGAGTGGGGGAACGTGACGGTGTGGGACAGAACTCTGATGGGACGGGGGACTGGGGACGATGTTGGTGTGGGGGAGGGAGAGGGGAAAGAGAGGGGGAGAGGGGAACGTGACGGTATGGGACAGAAATCTGAAGGGACGGGGGACTGGGGACGATGTTGGTGTGGGGGAGGGAGAGGGGAAAGAGTGGGGGAGTGGGGAACGTGACGGTGTGGGACAGAAATCTGAAGGGACGGGGGACTGGGGACGATGTTGGTGTGGGGGAGGGAGAGGGGAAAGAGTGGGGGAGTGGGGAACGTGACGGTGTGGGACAGAAATCTGAGGGGACGGGGGACTGGGGACGATGTTGGTGTGGGGGAGGGAGAGGGGAAAGAGTGGGGGAGTGGGGAACGTGACGGTGTGGGACAGAACTCTGAGGGGACGGGGGACTGGGGACGATGTTGGTGTGGGGGAGGGAGAGGGAAAAGAGAGGGGGAGTGGGGAACGTGACGGTGTGGGACAGAACTCTGAGGGGACGGGGGACTGGGGACGATGTTGGTGTGGGGGAGGGAGAGGGGAAAGAGTGGGGGAGTGGGGAACGTGACGGTGTGGGACAGAAATCTGAGGGGACGGGGGACTGGGGACGATGTTGGTGTGGGGGAGGGAGAGGGGAAAGAGTGGGGGAGTGGGGAACGTGACGGTGTGGGACAGAACTCTGAGGGGACGGGGGACTGGGGACGATGTTGGTGTGGGGGAGGGAGAGGGAAAAGAGAGGGGGAGTGGGGAACGTGACGGTGTGGGACAGAAATCTGAGGGCTCGGGGGACTGGGGACGATGTTGGTGTGGGGGAGGGAGAGGGGAAAGAGTGGGGGACTGGGGAACGTGACGGTGTGGGACAGAAATCTGAGGGCTCGGGGGACTGGGGACGATGTTGGTGTGGGGGAGGGAGAGGGGAAAGAGTGGGGGAGTGGGGGAACGTGACGGTGTGGGACAGAACTCTGATGGGACGGGGGACTGGGGACGATGTTGGTGTGGGGGAGGGAGAGGGGAAAGAGAGGGGGAGAGGGGAACGTGACGGTATGGGACAGAAATCTGAAGGGACGGGGGACTGGGGACGATGTTGGTGTGGGGGAGGGAGAGGGGAAAGAGTGGGGGAATGGGGAACGTGACGGTGTGGGACAGAAATCTGAAGGGACGGGGGACTGGGGACGATGTTGGTGTGGGGGAGGGAGAGGGGAAAGAGTGGGGGAGTGGGGAACGTGACGGTGTGGGACAGAAATCTGAGGGGACGGGGGACTGGGGACGATGTTGGTGTGGGGGAGGGAGAGGGGAAAGAGTGGGGGAGTGGGGAACGTGACGGTATGGGACAGAAATCTGAAGGGACGGGGGACTGGGGACGATGTTGGTGTGGGGGAGGGAGAGGGGAAAGAGTGGGGGAGTGGGGAACGTGACGGTGTGGGACAGAAATCTGAAGGGACGGGGGACTGGGGACGATGTTGGTGTGGGGGAGGGAGAGGGGAAAGAGTGGGGGAGTGGGGAACGTGACGGTGTGGGACAGAAATCTGAGGGGACGGGGGACTGGGGACGATGTTGGTGTGGGGGAGGGAGAGGGGAAAGAGTGGGGGAGTGGGGAACGTGACGGTGTGGGACAGAAATCTGAGGGGACGGGGGACTGGGGACGATGTTGGTGTGGGGGAGGGAGAGGGGAAAGAGTGGGGGAGTGGGGAACGTGACGGTGTGGGACAGAACTCTGAGGGGACGGGGGACTGGGGACGATGTTGGTGTGGGGGAGGGAGAGGGAAAAGAGAGGGGGAGTGGGGAACGTGACGGTGTGGGACAGAAATCTGAGGGCTCGGGGGACTGGGGACGATGTTGGTGTGGGGGAGGGAGAGGGGAAAGAGTGGGGGACTGGGGAACGTGACGGTGTGGGACAGAAATCTGAGGGCTCGGGGGACTGGGGACGATGTTGGTGTGGGGGAGGGAGAGGGGAAAGAGTGGGGGAGTGGGGGAACGTGACGGTGTGGGACAGAACTCTGATGGGACGGGGGGACTGGGGACGATGTTGGTGTGGGGGAGGGAGAGGGGAAAGAGAGGGGGAGAGGGGAACGTGACGGTATGGGACAGAAATCTGAAGGGACGGGGGACTGGGGACGATGTTGGTGTGGGGGAGGGAGAGGGGAAAGAGTGGGGGAGTGGGGAACGTGACGGTGTGGGACAGAAATCTGAAGGGACGGGGGACTGGGGACGATGTTGGTGTGGGGGAGGGAGAGGGGAAAGAGTGGGGGAGTGGGGAACGTGACGGTGTGGGACAGAACTCTGAGGGGACGGGGGACTGGGGACGATGTTGGTGTGGGGGAGGGAGAGGGGAAAGAGTGGGGGAGTGGGGAACGTGACGGTGTGGGACAGAACTCTGAGGGGACGGGGGACTGGGGACGATGTTGGTGTGGGGGAGGGAGAGGGGAAAGAGAGGGGGTTTGCAGGTCAAGGACTTGGACCCCCTCCTCGGTGCCCCCGGACGAGGGCGCGTGTTGACCGGTCACTGAGCGCAGCCTCTGACCCCTGACCTGCGACCCCGCCTGCACAGGTTCCTGATGAACATCCAGACCATTTTCCTGACCTGCCTCCGCTCGCTGTGGTCGATGGGGACGGTCATCCTGCTCATGTTCAGTCTGACCGGTATCCTTCACCCGGATGACGGGGCAGCGGGGGGGGGGGGGAGAGGGCAGTTTACACCCCCCCCCCCCGGGGTCAAATTCTCCAACCCGCGGCCCGGCAACGGGCTCCCCTGTTTGAGGGAGGCCTGACCCCGAGGAGGGGCAGCACTGCACTTTATGAGGGACAGTGAGGAGGGAGTGTCACTGAGGGAGGGTCAGTGAGGAGGGAGTTTCACACTGCAGGAGGAGCAGTGACGGGGAGGGTCACTCTGTGGGAGGGGTGTAGATGAGGGTGTGTCACACTGGGAGGGCCGGTAAGGGGGAGGGTCACATTTTGAGAGGGGCGGTGAGGGGAAGGGTCACACTGTGGGGTGGTGAGGGGGAGTTTCACACCGTGGGTGGGGCAGTGAGGAGGGAGTGTCACACTGAGTGAGGGGGTTGAGGAGGGAGTGTCACAATGAGGGAGGAGCGGTGAGGAGGGAGTGTCACACTGTTGGAGGGGTGGTGAGGAGGGAGTTTCACACCGTGGGTGGGGCAGTGAGGAGGGAGTGTCACACTGAGTGAGGGGGTTGAGGAGGGAGTGTCACAATGAGGGAGGAGCGGTGAGGAGGGAGTGTCACACTGAGGGAGGGGCTGTGAGGAGGGAGTTTCACACCGTGGGTGGGGCAGTGAGGAGGGAGTGTCACACTGAGTGAGGGGGTTGAGGAGGGAGTGTCACAATGAGGGAGGAGCGGTGAGGAGGGAGTGTCACACTGTTGGAGGGGTGGTGAGGAGGGAGTGTCACACAGGGACGGGTGGTTAGAAGGAAGCGTCACGCTATGGGAGGGGCAGTGAGGAGGGAGTGTCACACTATGGGAGGGGCAGTGAGGAGGAAGTGTCACACTGAGGGAGGGGCGGCGAGGAGGGAGTGTCACACTATGGGAGGGGCGGTGAGGAGGAAGTGTCACACTGAGGGTGGGGCGATGAGGAGGGAGTGTCACACTGAGGGAGGGACAGTGTGGAAGGAGTGTCACACCGAGGGAGGGGCAGTGAGAAGGGAGCGTCACACTGAGGGAGGGACGGTGAGGAGAGAGTGTCACACTGTGGGAGGGGTGGAGATGAGGGAGTGTCACACTGTGGGAGGGGTGGAGATGAGGGAGTGTCACACTGTGGGAGGGGTGGAGATGAGGGAGTGTCACACTGAGGGACGGGTGGTTAGAAGGAAGCGTCACACTGTGGGAGGGGCAGTGAGGAGGGAGTGTCACACTGTGGGAGGGGCAGTGAGGAGGGAGTGTCACACTATGGGAGGGGCAGTGAGGAGGGAGTGTCACACTATGGGAGGGGCAGTGAGGAGGGAGTGTCACACTGTGGGAGGGGCAGTGAGGGGGAGCGTCACACTGAGGGAGGACTTTGAGGAGGGAGTGTCACACTGAGGGAGGGGCGGCGAGGAGGGAGTGTCACACTGAGGGAGGGGAAGTGAGGGGGGAGCGTCGCACTGAGGGAGGGGCGGCGAGGAGGGAGTGTCACACTGAGGGAGGGGCGGCGAGGAGGGAGTGTCACACTGAGGGAGGGGCAGTGAGGGGGGAGTGTCACACTGAGGGAGGACTTTGAGGAGGGAGTGTCACACTGAGGGAGGACTTTGAGGAGGGAGTGTCGCTCTGCAGATTAAGACCCCGGGACAGTATTTTTAAGCCATTCTCTCCCACTCCCACAGCCCCTGAATCTCTCTTCCACCACCGCCAGGGTAGGCTCCTTCACTCCTCGCCCCGCACTCTACCCCATTCGCTCAGGTTCCTCTCACCACCCGCCCCCCAACTGGTCCTGGGTTGCTGTTCCTTACCTCGTACCGCGCACAGTCGTGTTCGCCATCATGTTCCGGGACCTGTTTGCTGAGGCTGACCCCTCTCGGTTCGGGGACATGTACTCTACGATCTACACCCTCTTCCAGCTTCTCACCCTCGATGACTGGACCCTGGTCTACACGGCCAGCAAGGAGGCAGGTAACGGCGGCAGTCACCCGCGGCTCTGAGCTCTCTCTCTCACACACTCACACACAGACACACACACACACACACATATACACTCACACTCACACACACACTCACACACACACACTCTCTCACACTCACACAGACACACACACACTCTCTCACACACACACACACACATATACACTCACACACACACACTCTCTCACACACAGACACACACACTCACACAGACACACACACACTCTCACACACTCACACACAGACACACACACACATATACACTCACACACACACTCACACACACACACTCTCTCACACACAGACACAAACACTCACAGACACACTCACACACACACACTCACAGACACACTCACACACACACTCACTCACACACAAGGACACACACACTCACAGACACACACTCTCTCACACACAGACACACACACTCACAGACACACTCACACTCACATACACACACACTCACTCACTCACTCACACAGACATGCACACATTCACAGACACACTCACACTCACACAGACACACACACTCACTCACACACACACTCACTCACACACTCACTCACACACAGACACACACACACTCACACACACAGACACACACACACACTCACTCACACACTCACTCACACACTCACTCACACACACACTCACTCACACACACACTCACACACACATTCACACACACACTCACTCACACACTCACTCACACACTCACTCACACACACTCACACACACACTCACACACACACTCACACACTCACAGACACACACACACACTCACTCACACACACAGACACACACACTCACACACACACATACACTCTCTCACACACACTCACAAAGACACAGACACACACGCACTCACACACACTCTCTCACACACATACACACATACACTCTCTCTCACACACACACACTCACACACACACAGACTCATTCACTCACTCCCACACACACACACTCTCACACACACACGTTCTCTCTCACACACAGACATGTTCTCTCTCACACACACGTTCTCTCTCACACACACGTTCTCTCTCACACACACGTTCTCTCACACACACGTTCTCTCACACACACGTTCTCTCACACACACGTTCTCACACACACACTCTCACACACACACTCTCACACACACACTCTCTCACACACACTCTCTCACACACACGTTCTCTCTCACACACACGTTCTCTCTCACACACACACTCGTTCTCTCACACACTCGTTCTCTCACACACACGTTCTCTCACACACACGTTCTCACACAAACGTTCTCTCACACACACGTTCTCACACACACACTCTCACACACACTCTCTCACACACACTCGTTCTCTCACACACGTTCTCACACACACGTTCTCACACACACGTTCTCTCACACACACTCTCCCACACACACACTCTCTCACACACACACTCTCTCACACACACACTCTCTCACACACACTCTCTCACACACAGACACACTCACACACACACAGACACACTCTCACACACACACTCTCACACACTCTCAGACACACACACACTCTCAGACAGACACACTCTCTCACACACACACGTTCTCTCACACACACTCTCACACACACACACTCTCAGACACACACACTCTCAGACACACACACACGTTCTCTCTCATACACAGACACACTCGCACACACACACTCTCTCTCACACACACACACGTACTCTCTCACACACACTCTCACACACACGTTCTCTCACACACACTCTCTCACACACACTCTCTCTCACACACTCTCTCTCACACACTCTCTCACACACACTCTCTCACACACACTCTCTCACACACAGACACACACACACACACTCTCACACACACACACACTCTCACACACTCTCAGACACACACACACTCTCAGACACACACACACTCTCAGACAGACACACTCTCTCACACACACACGTTCCCTCACACACACACTCTCACACACACGTTCTCTCACACACACACTCTCTCACACACACACTCTCTCACACACACACTCTCTCACACACACACACTCTCAGACACACACACACTCTCACACACATACTCTCAGACACACACACACTCTCACACACACTCAGATACACACACACTCTCACTCACACACAGACACACTCTCACACACACACACTCTCAGACACACACACACTCTCACTCACACACACACACACTCACACACACTCAGACACACACACACTCTCACTCACACACAGACACACACTCACACACACACACTCTCAGACACACACACTCTCACACACATACTCTCAGACACACAGACACACTCTCACACACACACACACTCAGACACACACACACACTCAGACACACACACACTCTCACTCACACACAGACACACTCTCACACACACACACTCTCAGACACACACACACTCTCACTCACACACAGACACACTCTCACACACACAGAGTACCGGAGGAACTCAGCAGGTCAGGATCTATGGATGGGAATAAACAGTCGACATTTTGGGCTGAGCCCCTTCTTCAAGACTAAGGCGCCAGAATAAAAAGGTGGGGTGGGGTAGGGAAGGAGGACAAACTAGATGACGGGTGAAGCCAGGTTGGTGGGAAAGGACAAGGGCTGGAGAAGGAGGAAACTGATAGGAGAGGAGAGGACCCAGGGAGAGGTGATAGGCAGGTGAGAGGAGGGAATAGAAGAAGAGGGGAAGGGGGGAGGGGATTTTTTTTAACCGGAGGGAGAAGTCGACATTCACACCATCCGATTGAAGGCCATCCAGATGGTGTTGCTCAAAAGGAGGCCATGGACCGTCAGGTCAGAACGGGAATGGGACGGGGATTTAAAATGCTTGGCCAACGGGAAGTCCCGGTCGTGGAGGGTGGAGCAGCCCCCCCCCCCCCCGGCCGTCTCAACAACGTGGAGGAAGTCCGCCTCGGAAGCACCGGACACAAAAGGTGACCCCGGCAGGACTGTAACGTGACGCCAAGAAAGATCCCAGGTCTCCATACTCGAGGAAGGTTATACTGGCTTTGGAGGCGGTGCAGAGGAGGTTCACCAGGTTGATTCCAGAGATGAAGGGGTTAATCTACGAGGAACGATTGAGTCGCCTGGGACTGTACTCTCTGGAATTCAGAAGAATGAGAGGAGATCTTATAGAAACATACAACGTTTTGAAAGGGATAGATAAGATAGAAATAGGAAAGTTGTTTCCATTGGTAGGTGAGACGAGAACTAGGGGATATTGCCTCAAGATTCAGGGGAGAAGATTTAGGATGGAGATGAGGAGAAACTGTTTTTCCCAGAGAGTGGTGAATCTGTGGAATTCTCTGCCCAGGGAAGCAGTTGAGGCTTCTTCACTAAAAATATTTAAGATACAGTCAAGCAACACACACAAAATGCTGGTGGGACACAGCAGGCCAGGCAGCATCTATAGGGAGAAACTCTGTCAACATTTCGGGCCAAGACCCTTCGTCAGGACTAACTGAAAGGAAAGATAGTAAGAGATTTGAAAGTAGGAGGGGGAGGGGGAAATGCGAAATGATAGCAGAAGACCGGAGGGGGTGGGGTGAATTTAAGAAAGGTTTCATTTCGCATTTCCCCCTCCCCCTCCTACTTTCAAATCTCTACCAATCTTTCCTTTCAGTTAGTCCTGACGAAGGGTCTCGGCCCGAAACGTCGACAGTGCTTCTCCCTACAGACGCTGCGTTCCACCAGCATTTTGTGTGTGTAAGCTCGAGTTGTCAGGTCCCTTAAATTTAAAACATCTAGACAATTTACAGGTCAACCTTTTTTTTTGAACTAAGCCCCCAAACTGTGCAATTCAATCCCCAAGACGGTAAGGGCCACCGACTCAGCTGACGCTTTCAAACACCAGCCCAAAACCCATTTATTTAACCTTGCTTTTAACGGAACATCTTTTTAAACTTTCAATTTGAAGTCTGTTCTCTATCTGGGTACAAAGCACTTTGAGCCACGTCAATTGCATGAGAAGCGCTCTGTCAACAACAAGGTATTGTTATGGTTATGGTTAATTGAACTCTAATCCAACGCTACCCAGGTAGCCAGCATAACTGAAGATATCCACCCACCCTGGACATTGTTTATTCAACTTGGTTCAAGTTTAATCGCCATACAACGGTACGGGAATACCCAGCAATACAGCCAAACGAGACAGTGTTACTCTGCGGGGGGGGGGGTCAAGGTACAAAACGCAATACCAGCGGTCACACACGGCGCAAAGCGCACACAGCCCGTTCCAGGCAGCCACTCAATACAGTAGACGCTGCCAGAGTCTGCAGTCGACCACTGTCCAGCTCGTCTTCCGCCGAGCGAACACTGGGCGGGCAGGCCAGGCGCCGTGCCACACCGCCCCCTGGTTGAGCACGCTGGCTCCCATGCCTCTCAGCCCAATGCAATATTGCAAACCGTGAGGCAATGATTGTTTTGGTTTGGTCTGACCTCCAGCCTCTGCACTGTGTTTCTGCCTTGTCCCCCCACAGGTTACTGGCATATAAGTATCTTCCTTGTCTTCTACATCTTCGTCGAGCACTTTATCTTTTTCACGTGAGTATATGCGCAACTGGGAGTGTCAGTCCCATTCAAAGTTCCTCACCCAGGGAGCCCATCGCTTGAAATTTACTCCTACTGCCGCTTCACATTCAACCCCACCGTCCTCACTCCCAATGGGACCCCACCCCCTCCCATTCAACCCCACCATCCCAATGGGACCCCACCCCCTCCCATTCACCCCCACTGGCCCAATGGGACCCCACCCCTTCCCATTCACTCCCACTGTCCACACTCCCAATGGGACCCCACCCACTCCCATTCAACCCCACCGTCCCAATGGGACCCCACCCCCTCCCATTCACCCCCACTGGCCCAATGGGACCCCACCCCTTCCCATTCACTCCCACTGTCCACACTCCCAATGGGACCCCACCCCCTCCCATTCAACCCCACCGTCCCAATGGGACCCCACCCCCTCCCATTCACCCCCACTGGCCCAATGGGTCCCCACCCCTTCCCATTCACTCCCACCGTCCACACTCCCAATGGGTCCCCACCCCTTCCCATTCACTCCCACCGTCCACACTCCCAATGGGTCCCCACCCCTTCCCATTCACTCCCACCGTCCACACTCCCAATGGGTCCCCACCCCTTCCCATTCAACCCCACCGTCCCAATGGGACCCCACCCCTTCCCATTCACCCCCACACACCCAATGGGCCCCCACCCCTTCCCATTCACCCCCACACTCCCAATGGGACCCCACCCCTTCCCATTCACTCCCACTGTCCACACACCCAATGGGTCCCCACCGGTTCCCATTCACTCCCACCGTCCACACTCCCAATGGGACCCCACCCCTTCCCATTCACTCCCACCGTCCACACTCCCAATGGGACCCACCCCATCCCATTCACTCCCACCGCCCACACTCCCAATGGGACCCTACCCCTTCCCATTCACCCCCACTGTCCCAATGGGACCCCACCCCTTCCCATTCACCCCCACTGTCCCAAAGGGTCCCACCCCTTCCCATTCACCCCCACTGTCCCAAAGGGTCCCACCCCTTCCCATTCACCCCCACCGTCCCAATGGGACCCCACCCCTTCCCATTCACCCCCACTGTCCCAATGGGACCCCACCCCTTCCCATTCACCCCCACTGTCCCAAAGGGTCCCCACCCCTTCCCATTCACCCCCACTGTCCCAAAGGGTCCCACCCCTTCCCATTCACCCCCACTGTCCCAAAGGGTCCCCACCCCTTCCCATTCACCCCCACTGTCCCAATGGGACCCCACCCCTTCCCATTCACCCCCACTGTCCCAATGGGACCCCACCCCTTCCCATTCACCCCCACACTCCCAATGGGACCCCACCCCTTCCCATTCACTCCACCGTCCACACTCCCAATGGGACCCCACCCCTTCCCATTCACTCCACCATCCGCACTCCCAATGGGACCCACCCCTTCCCATTCACTCCCACCGTCCACACTTCCAATGGTCCCCACCCCTTCCCATTCACTCCCACTGTCTCAATGGGACCCACCCCTTCCCATTCACTCCCACCGTCCACACTCCCAATGGGACCCCACATTTCCTATTCACCCCCACTGTCCACACTCCCAATGGGTCCCCACCCCTTCCCATTCATTCCCAATGGGTCCCCACCCCTTCCCATTCACTCCCAATGGGACCCCACCCCCTCCCATTCACTCCACCGTCCACACTCCCAATGGGTCCGCATCCCTTCCCATTCACTCCCAATGGGACCCCACCCCCTCCCATTCACTCCCACCGACCACACTCCCAATGGGTCCCCACCCCTTCCCATTCACTCTCAATGGGACCCCACCCCCTCCCATTCATTCCCACTGACCACACTCCCAATGGGTCCCCACCCCTTCCCATTCACTCCCAATGGGACCCCACCCCCTCCCATTCACTCCCAACGACCACACTCCCAATGGGTCCCCACCCCTTCCCATTCACTCCTAATGGGTCCCCACCCCTTTCCATTCACTCCCACCGTCCACACTCCCAATGGGACCCCACCCCTTCCCATTCACTCCCAATTCATTCTCAATGTGATCCCACCCCTTCCCATTCACTCCCACCGTCCACACTCCCAATGGGTCCCTACCCCTTCCCTTTCACCCCCACTGTCAACACTCCGAATGGGTCCCCACCCCTTCCCATTCACTCCCACTGCCAACACTCCCAATGGGACCCCACCACTTCCCATTCACTCCCAGCATCCACACTCCCAATGGGACCCCACCCCTTCCCATTCACTCCCACTGCCAACACTCCCAATGGGACCCCACACCATTCCATTCATTCCTCATGGGTCCCCACCCCTTCCCATTCACTCCCAATGGGACCCCACCCCTTCCCATTCACTCCCACCGTCCACACTCCCAATTGGTCCCTACCCCTTCCCATTCACCCCAATTCATTCTCAATGGGATCCCACCCTTTCCCATTCACTCCCACCGTCCACACTCCCAATGGGACCCCACCCCATTCCATTCATTCCTAATGGGACCCACCCCTTCCCATTCTGTCGAAAAGCTCTGAACTTCAGTGAATTCTGCCCTCCAGCAGAGGAGACACAGTCCACTGGACACTCTACTGGCATCGCTTGCCAACAGAGACATTCCTCCAGTGTTGGCTGCAAGACCAGAGGGTCCTGGTGTTGGTCACAACACCCGACCTGGATTACCTTCAGCCTGGGAGTCCTGGGGTTGGTCACAACACCCGACCTGGATTACCTTCAGCCTGGGAGTCCTGGGGTTGGTCACAACACCCGACCTGGATTATCTTCAGCCTGGGAGTCCTGGGGTTGGTCACAACACCCGACCTGGATTATCTTCAGCCTGGGAGTCCTGGGGTTGTCCACAACACCCGACCTGGATTACCTTCAGCCTGGAAGTCCTGGGGTTGGTCACAACACCCGACCTGGATTACCTTCAGCCTGGGAGTCCTGGGGTTGTCCACAACACCCGACCTGGATTACCTTCAGCCTGGGAGTCCTGGGGTTGGTCACAACACCCGACCTGGATTACCTTCAGCCTGGGAGTCCTGGGGTTGGTCACAACACCCGACCTGGATTACCTTCAGGCTGGGAGTCCTGGGGTTGGTCACAACACCCGACCTGGATAACCTTCAGCCTGGGAGTCCTGGTGTTGGTCACAACACCCGACCTGGATTACCTTCAGCCTGGGAGTCCTAGGGTTGGTCACAACACCCGACCTGGATTATCTTCAGCCTGGGAGTCCTGGGGTTGTCCACAACACCCGACCTGGATTACCTTCAGGCTGGGAGTCCTGGGGTTGGTCACAACACCCGACCTGGATAACCTTCAGCCTGGGAGTCCTGGTGTTGGTCACAACACCCGACCTGGATTATCTTCAGCCTGGGAGTCCTGGGGTTGTCCACAACACCCGACCTGGATTACCTTCAGCCTGGGAGACCTGGGGTTGGTCACAACACCCGACCTGGATTACCTTCAGGCTGGGAGTCCTGGGGTTGGTCACAACACCCGACCTGGATAACCTTCAGCCTGGGATTGGACGCAGCACCTGACCTGGGTTGTCCACAACGCCCAACCTGGATTCCTCTTGTTCCAGGCTTTTCATCGCTATCCTGGTCGACAACTTCCAACTGATCATCAACCAGCAGAACGAAGCCAAGAAGCAGAAGGTGAGAGCAGATTCCACACTGTGCCCGGCACCCTAAGTGGCTCTGGTGCGTGGGGGGGGGGGGGGTGGACAGCCGGAGATCGGGACACTTTCCATGTGGACTCCAAAATTCAGAGCCCCAGATGAACACCTCCCCCGACGGATACTGCGGGGAGCACTGGGTGCTTTTGGATGCGGGGGGGGGGGGGTGGGAGAGGGGTCCATACATTGACCTTTGGGGTCAGTTGGGGGAAAGCCAGTCATGTGTCAGATTCTTGGCCAGAGAGAGAAAGGGAAAGGGACTGTAAGCAAGAGACTCCCAGCCTCCTTAAGATGTCAAGAGATCACCTACGTTTTGGGCGAGCGGAGTCAGAAGAAACGTTCCCTCCAAATGTTTCTCACAGCTGCTCGGACCGACCATTGCCCTGAGCGGGCAATTGTTACACAGCCTGGAAGCTGTGCGGTTTTTGTTTGTGCAATATTCACTTTGAGTATTTAGAATGAGAATCGAAGCGTCGCCTATTTTTGAATAAATTTATTCATCGACAAATGAAAAACAGTATGACAAGGAAATCTCCCGCGTTTCGTAAACATTTTCCTTGCCTGCCTTTATTCCGGCTGCCTGGCGGCAACGGCGGTCCGAAGGGGCCGGTACCGTGCTGTATCCCCAAGTAAGGCGTGGAGCTGTTAACGTCCCCCGTCGTGCCTTTGCAGGAGTCGCAGAACGAGAGGGGCAGCCTGTCCGATGAATTCACGGACGCCGCGAACAAAGGTCTGGTGAGGGGACAGCAGAAACCCTTCCTGTTGGTTGGTTCTGCGCAGCTGGGTGACAGGGAGGGGTGGGCGAGTCAGTGGCCACTTTATTAGGTATCCCTGTACACTTGCTCGTTAACGCGAATATCTATAATCAGCCAATCGTGCGGCAGCAACTCAATACATAGATGCTCGCAGGCACGGTAAAGGGGCTCAGTTGTTAGGCCCGAACATCAGAAAGGGGGAGAAAGCGATCGAAGTGACTGTGACCGTGATCGTTGGTGCCAGACGGGGTGACTTGAGTATCTCAGAAACCGCTGATTCCCTGGGATTTTTCATGTCTCTGGAGGTTATAGAGAAGGGTGTGACTAACAGGAAAATATCCAGCGAGCGGCAGTTCTGTGGGCGAAAATGTCTCCTTTTCAAATTTTTTAGTATTATTATTCAAAAATCACACAGGTACATTGAAGTAACAACACTGACAATCCCTCAAAAAAAACCATCTTAAAGATTAAAAATTTTTCTGAAATTAAAAAAAAACCCCTACTAAGCAAGAAAAGTGAGGGGGAGAAAAAGAACCACATTGGGGGCACAACCCCGGAGCCGTGCGTCATACAGAAAGCTTCTAAAAATAACCACCAAACCGCCAACAAGAAAGGAAGATATATCAAAAAAAAAATTTGCACTGAGATCGTGGAAGAAATCTGTCAGTAACGAGCAAGTGAGCCCCATCTCTTCTCAAGATCAAATAAAGGTTCGACTTCTAATTTTCTCCAAGACACAGCACCGCTTGAGAGAAAACGTTTTGTTAATGAGAGAGGTCAGAGGCGATTGGCCGGACTGGTTCAAACTGACAGTGACCAATAGTGGTGTGCAGTCTCTGAACAACACGTCAAACCCCTGAGGTGGTTGGGCTGGGATGGCACTGGAGGTATCTAATTGAGAAGCCACTGAGCGAACCTGAGCATGTAAGACTACAAGGCACAGGAACAGAATTAGGCCATTCAGCCCATTCCATCCTGGCCGATCGAGTAGAAGGGAACCTGTTCCGCCCCGCCCCAGTCAAGCTCGCAAGTGCGCCTCTTTCATCTTCCATGTGCTCACAATCACAGCCGGGGGGGATAATGCGTTGGCGACTCCCCCACACCGGCTGGTCGGACAGGACCGACCGCGTGACGGAACGCAGCGGGAGAAGCGCAACTGCCAGCACGGTTCCGAGGAGGCAAGTGCCGCCACACTTTCCGAATCAGGCT
Source organism: Hypanus sabinus (assembly GCF_030144855.1). Classification (NCBI taxonomy): domain Eukaryota; kingdom Metazoa; phylum Chordata; class Chondrichthyes; order Myliobatiformes; family Dasyatidae; genus Hypanus; species Hypanus sabinus. The sequence goes on along the minus strand of NW_026781743.1, from coordinate 65,825 downwards.
CGGTATCACCGTGAAATTTGTCTTTGGCGGCAGCAGTACACAATTTAAAAAAAACACCATAAATTGCAATCAGGAATTATATATTAAAAATAAACAAAAAAGACAAAACAGATAGTGGGGTAGTGTTCATGGGTGAAATCAGATGGCAGAGGGGAAGAAGCTGTTCCTGAATCGCTGAGTGTGTGTCTTCAGGCTCCTGTACCTCCTCCCTGATGGCAGAGGGGAAGAAGCTGTTCCTGAATCATTGAGTGTGTGTCTTCAGGCCCCTGTAACTCCTCCCTGATGGCAGAGGGGAAGAAGCTGTTCCTGAATCGTTGAGTGTGTGTCTTCAGGCCCCTGTAACTCCTCCCTGATGGCAGAGGGGAAGAAGCTGTTCCTGAATCATTGAGTGTGTGTCTTCAGGCCCCTGTAACTCCTCCCTGATGGCAGAGGGGAAGAAGCTGTTCCTGAATCGTTGAGTGTGTGTCTTCAGGCTCCTGTACCTCCTCCCTGATGGCAGAGGGGAAGAAGCTGTTCCTGAATCGCTGAGTGTGTGTCTTCAGGCTCCTGTACCTCCTCCCTGATGGTAGCAATGAGAAGAGGGCATGTCCTGGGTGGCAGGAGTCCTTAGTGATTGAAGCTGTCTTTTGAAGACTTTTTGGTGCTAACGCAGCTTGCCCTCAGCTTACTAATCCGTGGGCCTTTGGACCCCGATCTTGATTGCTGGCGCTGTAAAGCATACACGTACTGATTACCCCGTAATCAACCGCCCTCCGTGTAAAAATCCTTTTAAAACGCAATTCTCTGACCAGAAGCTCGTCAGAGACGAAGGGGGCAATTACACCGTCGGCGAACACCGACCGAGCCACCGTCTGTATGGTCTCCCTGTGACTATCTGGGACTCCTCCGGGTGCTCTGGCTAGCCCCCGCGCTCCAAAGACGTACCGGTCAGGGCTGCGGACACGCCATGTCGGCGCCGGAAGCGCGGCGATACTTGCGGGCTGCCCCCAGCACTTCCTCGCACTGTGTTGGTCGTTAATGCCAACGACGCATTTCACGGTGTGTTTCGATGTACACGTGACAAGTAAAGCCGATCTCTTTTTGACTTTTGTCTCTGTGTAGCGCTGCCGGACTGTAGTTTGCAAGAAGCGTCTTCAGTAAACAAAAGATAATGCCAGGTTGTCAATGAAACCTATGGAATATTGAAAGGCCTAGATAGAGTGGATGTGGAGAGGATGTTTCCGAAAGTGGGGGAGTCTGGGACCAGAGGACACAGATACAGTGGATGTGGAGAGGATGTTTCCTATAGCGGGGGAGTCTAGGACCAGAGGACACAGAGTGGATGTGGAGAGGATGTTTCCTACAGTGGGGGAGTCTAGGACCAGAGGACACAGATAGAGTGGATGTGGAGAGAATGTTTCCTATAGTGGGGGAGTCTAGGACCAGAGGACACAGATAGAGTGGATGTGGAGAGGATGTTTCCTATAGCGGGGGAGTCTAGGACCAGAGGACACAGATAGAGTGGATGTGGAGAGGATGTTTCCTACAGTGGGGGAGTCTAGGACCAGAGGACACAGATAGAGTGGATGTGGAGAGGATGTTTCCTATAGTGGGGGAGTCTAGGACCAGAGGACACAGATAGAGTGGATGTGGGGAGGATGTTTCCTATAGTGGGGGAGTCTAGGACCAGAGGACACAGATAGAGTGGATGTGGGGAGGATGTTTCCTATAGTGGGGGAGTCTAGGACCAGAGGACACAGATAGAGTGGATGTGGAGAGGATGTTTCCTATAGCGGGGGAGTCTAGGACCAGAGGACACAGATAGAGTGGATGTTTCCTACAGTGGGGGAGTCTAGGACCAGAGGACACAGATAGAGTGGATGTGGAGAGAATGTTTCCTACAGTGGGGGAGTCTAGGACCAGAGGACACAGATAGAGTGGATGTGGAGAGGATGTTTCCTACAGTGGGGGTCTAGGACCAGAGGACACAGATAGAGTGGATGTGGAGAGGATGTTTCCTACAGTGGGGGAGTCTAGGACCAGAGGACACAGATAGAGTGGATGTGGAGAGGATGTTTCCTATAGTGGGGGAGTCTAGGACCAGAGGACACAGATAGAGTGGATGTGGGGAGGATGTTTCCTATAGTGGGGGAGTCTAGGACCAGAGGACACAGATAGAGTGGATGTGGAGAGGATGTTTCCTATAGCGGGGGAGTCTAGGACCAGAGGACACAGATAGAGTGGATGTGGAGAGAATGTTTCCTACAGTGGGGGAGTCTAGGACCAGAGGACACAGATAGAGTGGATGTGGAGAGGATGTTTCCTATAGTGGGGGAGTCTAGGACCAGAGGACACAGATAGAGTGGATGTGGAGAGGATGTTTCCTATAGCGGGGGAGTCTAGGACCAGAGGACACAGATAGAGTGGATGTGGGGAGGATGTTTCCTATAGTGGGGGAGTCTAGGACCAGAGGACACAGATAGAGTGGATGTGGAGAGGATATTTCCTATAGGGGGGGAGTCTAGGACCAGAGGACACAGATAGAGTGGATGTGGAGAGGATGTTTCCTGTAGTGGGGGAAGTCTAGGACAGAGTACAAAGCTTCAGAATACAAGGACGTCCCTTTAGAACAGACTCATAGAAAAGTTCAGCAGAGAAAAGGGCTCTTCGGCCCATCTAGTCCATGCCAGACCATTTAAGCTGCCTACTCCCATGAATGTACTGGGACCACAACCCTCCATTCCCCTACGATCCGTGCACTTGTCCAAACTTCTCCCAAACGGTGAAATCGAGCTCGCATGCACCACTTGTGCTGGCAACTCTTTCCAGTGAAGAAGTTTTCCCTCATGTTCCCCTTAAACCTATCACCCTTCACCCTTAACCCGTGACCTCTGGTTGTCGTCCCCCCCCCCACCTTAGTGGAAAAAGCCTGTTGCAATCACTCTATCTATACCTCTCATAATTTTATATACCTCTATCAAATCCCCTCTCAATCTTCTAGTTTTAAGAAATAAAGTTCTATTGAATCTTTCCTTATAACCTGGCAAACATCCTTGTAAATTTTCTCCGTACTCTTTCAACCTTATTTACACCTTTCCTGTGGGTAGGTGACCAAAATTGTGCACAATCCTCCAAATTAGGCCTCACCAATGTCTTATCAGTATAACATCCCATCTCTTGTACGCAGCACATTGATTTATGAAGGCCAAAGTGCTAAAAGTTTTCTTTACGACCCAGAGATGAGGAGGATTTTCTGTAGTCCGAGGGTGGTGAATCTGTGGAATTCGCTGCCACAGACGGCTGTGGAGGTCGATAGGTTCTTGCTCAGTCAGGGTATCAAAGGTTACGGGGAGAAGGCAGGAGAAGGGGGTTGTGAGGGGTAATGAATCCGCCATGATGAAATGGCAGATCACTGGATGGAGCAAATGGTCCGATGCTGCCCCTGTGTCATGTGGTCGGAGTGCTAGTGGGGCTGGGACAGTGGCTCCTCACACGCAGTTGCTGTCTGTGATCCTGGCAGAGGGCGAGGTGAACAGAGTGAGAGAAGATAAAGAGATGTTCCTGATGAGGGTCATCGATGAACACTATAACAAACAGACACACAGGTAAGAGTGTGCGAGGAGGGTGGAGGTGGGTGGGTGGGAAGAGGGGTAGTGGTGAGGGGGTTGGGTGGGCGTAGGGGTAGAGGTGGGTGGGGTGGGTGGTCAGAGGGGTAGAGATGATGACCACAGGGATAAAGATTTTTACAGAGACCAGCAGCAAGTCTGAGCTCAAAGCTCCTCTCTCTAACTCTGATCGCCGTCCTGCATTGTGGGAGGCAGCACTGCACTATGGGAATGAATGGGGAGGGATGGGGTCACATTGGGATTTTGGACGGTGGGAGTGAATGGGAAGGGGTGGGGTCCCATTAGGAGTGTGGACGGTTGGAGTGAACGGGAAGGGGTGGGGTCCGATTGGGAGTGTGGACGGTGGGAGTGAATGGGAAGGGGTGGGGTCCCATTGGGATTTTGGACGGTGGGAGTGAATGGGAAGGGGTGGGGTTCCATTGGGAGTGCGGATGGTGGGAGTGAATGGGAAGGGGTGGGGTCCCATTGAGATTTTGGATGGTGGGAGTGAATGGGATGGGGTGGGGTCCCATTGGGAGTGCGGACGGCGAGTGAATGGGATGGGGTGGGGTCCCATTGGGAGTGTGGACGGTGGGATTGGGAAGGGGTGGGGTCCCATTGGGAGTGTGGACGGTGGGAATGGGAAGGGGTGGGGTCCCATTGGGAGTGTGGACGGTGGGAGTGAATGGGAAGAGGTAGGGTCCCATTGGGAGTGCGGATGGTGGGAGTGAATGGGAAGGGGTGGGGTCCCATTGGGAGTGCGGACGGTGGGATTGGGAAGGGGTGGGGTCCCATTGGGAGTGCGGACGGTGGGAGTGAATGGGAAGGGGTGGGGTCCCATTGGGAGTGCGGACGGTGGGAGCGAATGGGAACGGGTGGGGTCCGATTGGGAGTGTGGACGGTGGGAGTGAATGGGAAGGGGTGGAGTCCCATTGGGATTTTGGACGGTGGGAGTGAATGGGAAGGGGTGGGGTCCCATTGGGAGTGCGGATGGTGGAAGTGAATGGGAAGGGGTAGGGTCCCATTGGGAGTGCGGACGGTGGGATTGGGAAGGGGTGGGGTCCCATTGGGAGTGTGGACAGTGGGGGTGAATGGGAAGGGTTGGTGTCCCATTCAGAGTAAATGGGAAGGGGTGGGGTCACATTGAGAGTGAATGGGAAGGGGTGGGGTCCCACTGGGAGTGTGGACAGTGGGGGTGAATGGGAAGGGTTGGTGTCCCATTCAGAGTAAATGGGAAGGGGTGGGGTCCCATTGAGAGTGAATGGGAAGGGGTGGGGTCCCATTGGGAGTGAATGGGAAGGGGTGGGGTCACATTGGGAGTGAATGGGAAGGGGTGGGGTCACATTAGGAGTGAATGGGAAGGGGTGGGGTCCCATTGGGAGTGAATGGGAAGGAGTGGGGTCCCATTGGGAGTGTGGACAGTGGGGGTGAATGGGAAGGGTCGGTGTCCCATTCAGAGTAAATGGGAAGGGGTGGGGTCACATTGGGAGTGAATGGGAAGGGGTGGGGTCCCATTGAGAGTGAATGGGAAGGGGTGGGGTCACATTGGGAGTGAATGGGAAGGGGTGGGGTCATTGGGAGTGAATGGGGTGGGGTCACTGAGAGTGAATGGGAAGGGGTGGGGTCATTGGGAGTGAATGGGAAGGGGTGGGGTCACTGAGAGTGAATGGGAAGGGGTGGGGTCACATTGAGAGTGAATGGGAAGGGGTGGGGTCACATTGGGAGTGAATGGGAAGGGGTGGGGTCACATTGAGAGTGAATGGGAAGGGGTGGGGTCCCATTGGGAGTGTGGACAGTGGGGGTGAATGGGAAGGGTTGGTGTCCCATTCAGAGTAAATGGGAAGGGGTGGGGTCACATTGGGAGTGAATGGGAAGGGGTGGGGTCATTGGGAGTGAATGGGAAGGGGTGGTGTCATTGGGAGTGAATGGGAAGGGGTGGGGTCACTGAGAGTGAATGGGAAGGGGTGGGGTCACATTGAGAGTGAATGGGAAGGGGTGGGGTCACATTGGGAGTGAATGGGAAGGGGTGGGGTCACATTGAGAGTGAATGGGAAGGGGTGGGGTCCCATTGGGAGTCTGATGGAAAGAGTCTGTGAAGTAAGAATTCTATTCCTGCCTCACTGTTCTGAAGGGTACTTACTCACGAGTGCTTTTGGTGGTATGGGATCTGGCGATGGGACTGGTGGGGGATTGAGTGTGGGGTACCCCTCCCCTCCTCTCACTGTGCCCTGCCCCTGCCTCACAGGGAGAAGATGCTGATACTCTACTGTTTCCAGCTGCTGGGGGCCATCGAGCACCAGCTGTACCTGTTCGAGATGAAGAACACCATGCTGAATGAGACCCTCGAGTGCTTCTTCGAGGTACAGCCCAGCTCCCTCAGGGCGGCAGAGGGCAGCCTCGGGCAGGGCACCTCAAAGAGGGCTCGGTTCCAGGTGAGGGGGGACAGACTCTTGAAGGGAATCGGGCGGCCTTTTATTAATTTCCCTTTCTGTTAGAGTTACAGCGCGGAACAGCCCCTGGCCACCCACCCATTTAACCCTGGCCTAGCTATGAAGGGTCTCGGCCCGAAACGTCGACTGTTCGCTCTTTTCTGCCTGGCCTGCTGAGCTCCTTCGGCATTTTGTGAGTGCTGCTTTGGCCATGTCTGGGTAAGCAATTAACCGACTAACCGGTATGCCTCTGGAGAGTGGGGGGGGGAACTGGAGCACCCAGACGGCCACGGGAAGAACGCACGCACTGTAATAATGTGGCACTACCTCGGTGACCCAACCAGAGTTCGATCTCTGGAACTCACTGGGTGGAACGGCTGGCGCAACGCTTCACAGCACTGGCGATCAAAGTTCAAAGTAAATTCATTTTACCAGTAAATAACTTGATTATAGATTTATAATCAAAGTATGTAAATGTCACCATATACTACCCTGAGATCCGCTTTCTTGTGGGCATTGACGGTAAATAGAAAGATAAACCACAGAATCAATGGAAAGCTGCACATAAAGCTTCTGTCCGTCTCGAAGGACAATGGGTGATCATCAACACCAGCCTGGACGGACAGTGTGGAGATCCTGAGACGCCCCAGTCGTCAAGATCCCCCTCTCGGCCTCACCGGTGGCGTCCGAAGGAAAGCTAATGAAGCGATACGTTTGTCACCGGCTCGGCCACAGGATCTGCCGGGGGGATGTTCAGTGATGTCCAGCCGCCTTCGGGGCTCCGCTCCGGATCTGCTGTCTGGGTTTTACTCCCGAGGCAGTGGGGCTATTTACCCACAGCTGGGGATCCACACCGGTGCTACATGTGCAGGGGCCAGACAAACAACCTATGTGCAAAACTGTGCAATTACAAAAAAATATATATTAGTAGGTGAATAATAATACTTAATAATACTAAGAGTACCAGGTGTAAAGAGTCCTTGAAAGTGAGTCTGTGGGTTGTGGCACCGGTTCAGAGTTGAGGCAAGTGAAGTTATCCCCTCTACTCAGGAGCCTGATGGTTGAGGGGTAATAACTGTCTCCGAACCTGGTGGTGTGGGACCTGAGGCTCCTGTACCTCCTTCCCCATGGCGACAGAGAGAAAAGGGTGTTGGGGGTCCTTGACAATGGGGCTTCAATTAAACTCAAGTTGTCTCAGGGCTCCAATCTAGCCGCTGCTGAGCCCCAACGACTTGGGGAATCAAGAAGGAATTGGCTTGAGGGGAAGGTTTTAAGGGGAACCCGAAGGGCGACTTCTTTGCCCGGAGGGTGGTGGAAATAAACGGCCAGAGGAATTGGTTTGGTTCAAATTTAATTGCCATTCGAGCACACACTTGAATACGACTAATAAGGATATTAAAGAGGTTGAAAAAGAGTGCAGAGGTGGTTTACAAGGATGTTGCCGGGACTTGAGAAACTGAGTCACAGAGAAAGGTTGAATAGGTGAGGACTTTATTCCCTGGAGCGTAGGAGAATGAGGGGAGGTTTGATAGAGGTGTATAAAATGATGATGGGTATAGATAGAGTGAATGCAAGCAGGCTTTTTCCACTGAGGCCAGGGGAGAAAAAAACCCAGAGGACATGGGTTAAGAATGAAAGGGGAAAAGTTTAAAGGGAACATTAGAGGGGGCTTCTTCACACAGAGAGTGGTGGGAGTGTGGAATGAGCTGCCAGATGAAGTGGTAAATGCAGGCTCACTTTTAACATTTAAGAAAAACTTGGGACAGGTACATGGATGAGAGGGTTATGGAGGGATTATGGGCTGGGTGCAGGTCAGTGGGATGAGGCAGAAAAACGGTTCGGCACAGCCAGGAAGGGCCAAAAGGCCTGTTTCTGTGCTGTCATGTTCTACGGTTCCAATCGAAGCTGCTGCAAAACACAGCACCAACAGTCACAGACCACACTTATAGTTACGAAAGCAGAAAAACTGTCACCAAAAATAAATATGTTGCCCAAGTCCCTGAGCATCGTGACACTAGGACTGATGGAGCAGCATTCCCCATCACAAGCAACACAGACAAAATGCTGGAGGAACTCAGCAGGTCAGGCAGCATCTGTGGAGAAGAATAAACAGGTGACGTTTTTGGTCGAGACTCTCCTTTGGGACTGCGAAGGTGGGGCGGGGGAAAGAGGCTGGTTCACCGCATGCCAGTGCAGCCGCGGACAAACGCAATCCAACTCCTCTTCCGCTGAGCGCATACTGGAGGGTAGCACCGAAGACAGGTACATTACTAACATTTAAAAGGCAGGTACAGAAATAGTAAAGTTTTAGAGGGATACGGGCCAAATGCTGGCAAATGGCACTGGTTTAAATGGGCATTTTTTTAATCAGCAGGGGTGAGTTGGGCTGAATGGCTTTTTCTCCCCCTCCCTGACTTGTAGACCATAAGAGCCCACAAGTCCCTAGCGTTAACCTGTATACCGCTGGGATCGGAGGACTTTTCCCAGGCCCCAGCTGGTTGTGTACGCGAGTAACACCTCATTCACGCCCCGGAGCGTAGCGGTCAGCATAACGCTTCACAGCGCCAGCAATCTGGGTTCAATTCCCGCTGCTGTCTGTGCGTTCTCTCCGCGAGTCTCCTCCGGTTTCCTCCCCACGGGTTAACGTTAGGGACTTGCGGCCATGCTACATTGGCGCCGGAACCACGGCGACACTTGTGGGCTGCCCCCAGCACATCCTCAGACAGTGCTGGTTGTTGATGCAAACTGACACGTTTCCCTCCATGTTTCGCTGTACGTGTGACAAGCTAATTCTTAATCTTTAATCTTTATGACCTTGCCCCTCGTGGTTTTATACTGATGGGACAAACCACTCTGGGCAGTAGACGGGAGATGGGGAGGGGTGCAGTGCAGCCTGAGGTGACCCTTGTTTTCTTCTCTCGCAGACCATGAGACCCAGGGAGCGCGAGGTGGAGACCTTGTTCGAAGGGGTTCGAGTCACCAGCCCCACCCCACCCATCCACTCCTTCAGCAGGAACAGTAAATAAATAATCTTTCGTTGCGTTGTGGCTCTGTGCAATTCTGACCATTCCCGCTCTCCCGATTCTGCACGCGCGCTGCGTTCTGTGCTCAGACCCAGCGAGACGGCTTCGGGGAAGTTATATCCGAGAGGAATGCAGCCCCAGTGCCACCTCCACCACCCCCCCCCCACCCGATTCCAGCCAGCAACTGGAAAAGCAAAGATGTAACGCTGAGGCTTTGTGAGGCATTGGTCAGGAGGTGCTTGCGAGTATTGCCAGCAGACTTTGGGCCCCTTGTCAAAAGAAAAGATGTGCTGGCATTAGAGAGGGACCAGAGGGTGTTCACGGGAATAATCCTGGGAACAAAAGGTTTAATGTACGAGGAGCATTTGATGGCTCTGGGCCTGTACTTGCTGGAATTTAGAAGAATGGTGGGGGGAGGGAATCTCTTTGAAACCAATCAAATAGAGTGGATGTGGAGAGGATGTTTCCTGTAGTAGGGGGAGTCTAGGACCAGAGGACACAGATAGAGTGGATGTGGAGAGGATGTTTCCTATAGTGGGGGAGTCTAGGACCAGAGGACACAGATAGAGTGGATGTGGAGAGGATGTTTCCTATAGTGGGGGAGTCTAGGACCAGAGGACACAGATGGAGTGGATGTGGAGAGGATGTTTCCTATAGTGGGGGAGTCTAGGACCAGAGGACACAGATAGAGTGGATGTGGAGAGGATGTTTCCTATAGTGGGGGAGTCTAGGACCAGAGGACACAGATAGAGTGGATGTGGAGAGGATGTTCCCTATAGTGGGGGAGTCTAGGACCAGAGGACACAGATGGAGTGGATGTGGAGAGGATGTTTCCTATAGTGGGGGAGTCTAGGACCAGAGGACACAGATAGAGTGGATGTGGAGAGGATGTTTCCTATAGTGGGGGAGTCTAGGACCAGAGGACACAGATAGAGTGGATGTGGAGAGGATGTTTCCTGTGGTGGGGGAGTCTAGGACCAGAGGACACAGATAGAGTGAATGTGGAGAGGATGTTTCCTATAGTGGGGGAGTCTAGGACCAGAGGACACAGATAGAGTGGATGTGGAGAGGATGTTTCCTATAGTGGGGGAGTCTAGGACCAGAGGACACAGATAGAGTGGATGTGGCGAGGATGTTTCCTGTGGTGGGGGAGTCTAGGACCAGAGGACACAGATAGAGTGAATGTGGAGAGGATGTTTCCTATAGTGGGGGAGTCTAGGACCAGAGGATACAGATAGAGTGGATGTGGAGAGGATGTTTCCTGTGATGGGGGAGTCTAGGACCAGAGGACACAGATAGAGTGGATGTGGAGAGGATGTTTCCTATAGTGGGGGAGTCTAGGACCAGAGGACACAGATAGAGTGAATGTGGAGAGGATGTTTCCTATAGTGGGGGAGTCTAGGATCAGAGGACACAGATAGAGTGGATGTGGAGAGGATGTTTCCTGTGGTGGGGGAGTCTAGGACCAGAGGGTGCTGCCTAGGAATAGAGGGGCATCCTTCTAGATGATGAGGGATTTCTTTAGCCACGAGGTGGTGAATCTGTGGAATTCATTGCTACAGACGCCCAGGAAGGCCAAGTTATTGGGTGTATTTGAAGCTGAGGTTGTTAGGTTTTTGATTAGTCAGGGCTCCAAAGTGCCAGCGTCCACTCGATGGAAACGTCCTGGGATGGGAGGGCTGTGGGTAAATGAATCGGACATACACTTTGATCAAAGGACGATATTAAAATGCAGAAGATGCTGAGGGGGCAGGGTGGGGTGAGGTGTTTGCCCTCGGTGGGGGAGCCTTCAGCAAGGTGATGGGGCCACAGGATCGTTGGGGGGGGCGGGGAGTGGTTCTTGTAAAACAGAGGAGGAGAATGGCTTTGCCTTCTGGAGTCAGCATGGGCCCACTGCATTGAATCCAAAATGGTGAAAATTCTCCTCGGGGGGGGGGGGCGGAGGGTCAGCGAATCTCTGGAATTCTCGCCCACCACGACGCCCCACACTCCGGAGAACCATATAACAATTACAGCACGGAAACAGGCCATCTCGGCCCTTCTAGTCCGTGCTGAATGCTTATCCTCACCTAGTCCCACCGACCCATATAACAATTACAGCACGGAAACAGGCCATCTCGGCCCGTGCTGAATGCTTACCCTCACCTAGTCCCACCGACCCATATAACAATTACAGCACGGAAACAGGCCATCTCGGCCCGTGCTGAATGCTTACCCTCACCTAGTCCCACCGACCTGCACTCGGCCCATAACCCTTCATTCCTTTCCTGTCCATATACCTATCCAATTTTACTTTAAATGACAATACCGAACCTGCCTCTCTACCACTTCTACTGGAAGCTCGTTCCACACAGCCACCACTCTCCGAGTAAAGAAATTCCCCCTCGTGTTACCCTTAAACTTCTGCCCCCTAACTCTCAACTCATGGCCTCTTGTTTGAATCTCCCCCACTCTCGATGGAAATTCCGCCACAGGCCTGAAACTGGCTGCAAGAGGAGGTTTGGGAATGGGGCGAGCAACCCGCCCCATCCCGTTAAAAACCTAGAAATGTCAACAGAAGCTCCAAAGCCCTCGTTCCTGGGAAAGGAAGGGGAAGCTGGCCAACACCTAGGGAACAACCAGAGGGCTCTGGTGAGCTGCTGCCAGGGGCCTAAGCCCCAGCAGGAGTGATGGACTTAAATAAGAATAAGCTCCTGCCCTCAACAGAGTCAAGGGGGCTTTTAAAGAGGGAAATTTTTTGAACGACCGGGGTATTGAGGGCGATGGGGGACTGGCACAGAAGAGAGGGCGCAGAACAGATGGGATCATGTTGAATGGCGGGAGAGGCTTGAAAGGCCAAATGCCTGCTCCTGCCCCATTGGGGCCTTTCGTCATTTTGAAGATCTACCCCTCCCCACCCCAAACCACTGAAAGGAGTGGATTTTTATTCACCAGCGTTGAAAGCATCACCACTCCCTTGAAATTCATCCGGGCGTTCCGAGATCCGGGCCTCGGAACCTCCCTGTGCAGCTGGATTTCCTCTCCGGCAGATCCCAGTCAGTTCGGATCGGCAGCAGCGTCTGCTCTGCAATCTCCGTCGGCACAGGCTGCGTCCTCAGGCACCCCCTGCTCCACTTGCTTTACACCTATGACTGTAACACAGCCCCAATGCCATTGTGAAATTTGCTGACAGCACCGCCCTCGCTGGGCGACGGATCAGCGTACGGGAGGGGGTCTGAAAATCCGGCCAAGCACCGCCACAACAACAACCTCTCGCTCAATGCCAGCCAGACCAAAACGCCCGTGATCAACTACAGGAGGAAGAAGCCAGTCGTCATTTGAGGACCGGAGGTGGAGAGAGTCACGAGCTTTAAATTCCTCGGAGCTGTGCTGGGGCCAGCACGCCGCGTGCCATCGCAAAGGAGATGCGGCAGCACCTCTACGTTCTTAAAAGCTTGTGAAGTTTTGGGATATCACCAAGACCAAAACAGTGGAGAGTTTTCTGACCGCAGGAGATCCCAATGCCCAGGAACGGAGAAGCCCGCAGAAAACGGTGGACGCCACCCAGTCCATTACAGGCAAAGCCCTCCCCACCGCTCAGCACGTTTACACGGAGTGCGGCCGCGAGGAGGCTGCACCCGTCACCGGTGACCCCCAGCGTCCAGGCTATGCTCCCTTCTTGCTGCCACCTTCGTGCAGCCTCAGGCCCCACGCCACCAGGTTCAGGAACGGGCATTACGGGGCGCGTGGTCGACACGCGTGGGGGTGTGCTGGCCGTCAGTGTAAATGGCACACCTCACTAAGTCTCCGGCGGGGATAACTTCGCTCACCACAGCACGGCACTGATTCTGTAACCTACACACACACTTCAAGAGGCTTCAGAACTCACGTTCTCTCTGTTATTTTATTTGCACAGCTTGTCTCCCATTTCCACGCTGTTAGCCCTTATTTACGTCAAGTTTCTTTCTGAAGACTCTATTGCATTTCTTTTATTTTCTTGTAAATGCCTGCAGGAACGCCAATCTGCAGGTGGCACATGGTAACTACAGCAGGAACTTTGATAATAAATTTACTTCCAACTCTGAAGACAGACAGGCTGAGAGCGTGGAACTCGCGATCAGTCCGGATCGCAGCGGATGGTGGAACAGTCCCAAAGGGCCGAATGGACTCACTCCCGCCTCCCTCGAGGGTGTAAACAGGCCAGGAGTACGGCATGGAGGGTCTGCTATGAAGAAAAGCCTTCCCTGCGATATTTCCTGGCGGGGACGGGCAGCAGGCTCACGGCCATCATCCAATCGTCCGGGACCGTGCGAGGCACTGCGGTGTCCAGGGACCATGAGGGGGTGGGAGGGGGGGGTAGGGCAGTTTCCTCACGAAGCCATCGGGCGGGAGTCCGTGCGTCCACGGCGACTCGAGCGGAGGTCGTGCGGGGCGACGTTGAAGGAGCCTCCTTCTCAGAGATCAGGTCCACGTCTGGATAAACAGGGAATGCACAAGTTCTGGGTTACAGCAAAAGCTAAGACCTTTTGAGTTACTGAGTAATACCTCACAGGGACGGGGCCTTCCGCCTAACGGGCCCATTCGACCACGAATGCCTTCCAAACTAGTCTTTGCACCCCCGCTTGGCCCGTATCCCTCTCAACCTTTCCTATCCAAGTACAGTTGGCCCTCCTTATCCGCGGATCAGGAAAACCCGGAAGTTCTCTCTCCAGCACTCGTTGCTTGAGCAGCACAGACTATTTTTTCTTGTCATTATTCCCTGAACAATACAGTATAACAACTATTTACACAGAATTTACATTGTATTAAGTATTGTAAGTAATCTAGAAATGCCCTGAGAGAACAGGCAGTCCCGGGTTATGAATGAGTTCCATTCCTGAGTCCATCTTTAAGTTGGATTTGAAGTCAGAACAGGTACATCCGGTATTATTTAGCACCAGTTAGTCAAACGTTTTCTTCAGTACATATTTTACCTTTCTATGCATATAAAACACTTAAGAAACATACGTATTTCAATAATTAAACCACCGCGTTGCTCAGTAATAATTGTAGCTTTCATCGGGGCAGGGCCTTTCACACGCTCCATTAAATTGTTCCGATCGTTGACCGACTGTAGCCTAACGCTTTTCCAATGACCGATGGCGTTTCGCCTCTGTCCGATCGACTTATTACTTCCACCTTGTTTTCAATCGAACAGAAACACTGCGGACTCAGAGCTGCGCCGCCGGGTCCTAATGTCCACCGCACTGAGACAGGTTAAATAAAGTCCGGGGTTCCGCTGGGTCCTAAGGACCACCACACTGATAACATGTTAAATAAGGGACCCGAGCATCTGCAAATTTTGGTATCCGCGGGGGATCCCGGAACCAATCCCCCGTGGATAAGGAGGGCCGACTGTACCTTTTTAAACATTGTTAGTGTACCTGCCTCAACCTTTTCCTCAGGCAGCTCGTTCTGTATATTGGGTGAAAATGTAGCCCCTTGCGTTCCTTTTGTCTTGATAGAGGTGTACAAGAATGATAAGAGGCAATAGATCGAGTGGACAGCCAGAGACCTTTTTATCCGGGATGGAAACAGCTAATACGAGGGGTCATAATTTTTAAGGGGATTGGAGGAAAGTATGGGGGGGGGGGGTATAGTGTTGTTTTTGTTACACAGAGAGTGGTGGGTGAGTGTGTGAAACGCCCTGCTGGGGGTGGTAGTAGAGGTAGATACATGAGAACTGCATAGTGGGGCACACGGATGATTAAAAAGAAAGGGGGACTACAGAGGAGCGGAGGGTTAGATCGGCCTCTCTCTCTCTCCCTCCTGCACGTTACACCGCTGGCATTTACGACAGCAATGAAAGTCCTCCATCTCTGGCAGCGTACTAGGTGCCAGTCATGAAATTTCGGGTGGAGACCCAGGAACGCCGTCGCATTTGGACGTCGCTGCTCCTGTAACAGCTTTGTGCTTGACCGGTCAGGGTCGTTCGCCCCGAGCTGAACTCCTGAACCTGGAGGACCAGTGGACCGCTCTTGTTCTGACCCCACCAAGAGCCCTGACTGCAGCCAACTAAGCGCTCCAGGTCATTCGGGCAGGCAAGCCTCCAAACCCTATGACAGGGTGGTGGTCCTCTTGGAGGTAGACTGATCGAGGAGTAGGCTAAAAGGTCAGCACAACATTGTGGGCTGAAGGGCCTGTACTGTCCTGCAGTGTTCCATGTTCTACCTTCTATGTCTTATAAGAAAAGGGGAGGAACAAGACTAAAAACAGACAGAAAAGCCAAGAACAAAGTAGTTGTAGCCGCCTTATACAAGCTGGACAGATTAGAGGAATTAAAGTCATTAGAGGAATGACTAGGACGTAGTCAGGTTCAGTCTGCACAGAGAGGCCTCCAGAACAATGCAGAATCACCTGAAAATTCACTGAACAATATGGCGGGGCAAGGTTTAAACGACGCAGATTGAGCCCTAATTCAGGTTTATGATGTGTTCTTGATCTGAATGCTCCCTTTTTGTTACTACTTTTGGGAGAGCTTTGAATCAGGGCGGCCCACTGCGAACCAACACTGAGCTGAACTGTAAATGCCTCTCAATTTCATCTTTTCGCTCTTTTGCCGTTTCCCACATTTTTTTTCATGGTGGGGTGGGAGGGTTTTGATGTTTGGTGTTTTTCTTTAAATGGGGTCCGTGGTGTTTCTCTGTTTTGTGGCTGTCTGTGGGGAAGACGAATCTCAGGTTGTATACTGCATCCATACAGTCGGCCTTCCTTATCCGCGAGGGATTGGTTCTGGGACCCCTCGCAGATACCAAAATTTGCAGATGCTCAAGTCCCTTATTCAACCTGTCTCAGTGCGGAGGATCTTAGGACCCAGCGGAACCCCAGACCTTATTTAACCTGTCTCAATGCGGTGGACATTAGGACCCGGCGGAACCCCGGACCTTATTTAACCTGTCTCAGTCCGGTGGACATTAGAACCCGGCGGAACCCCGGACTTAATTTAACCTGTCTCAGTCCGGTGGACATTAGAACCCGGCGGAACCCCGGACTTAATTTAACCTGTCTCAATACGGTGGACATTAGGACCTGGCGGAACCCCGGACCTTATTTAACCTGTCTCAGTGCGGTGGACATTAGGACCCAGCGGAACCCCAGACCTTATTTAACCTGTCTCCGTGCGGTGGACATTAGAACCCGGTGGAACCCTGGACCTTATTTAACCTGTCTCAATACGGTGGACATTAGGACCCAGCGGAACCCCAGACCTTATTTAACCTGTCTCAGTGCGGTGGACATTAGAACCCAGCGGAACCCCAGACCTTATTTAACCTGTCTCAATACGGTGGACATTAGGACCTGGCGGAACCCCGGACCTTATTTAACCTGTCTCAATACGGTGGACATTAGGACCCAGCGGAACCCCAGACCTTATTTAACCTGTCTCAGTGCGGTGGACATTAGAACCCAGCGGAACCCCAGACCTTATTTAACCTGTCTCAATACGGTGGACATTAGGACCTGGCGGAACCCCAGACCTTATTTAACCTGTCTCAGTACGGTGGACATTAGAACCCGGCGGAACCCCGGACCGTATTTAACCTGTCTCAGTACGGTGGACATTAGGACCCGGTGGAACCCCAGACCTTATTTAACCTGTCTCAATACGGTGGACATTAGGACCTGGCGGAACCCCAGACCTTATTTAACCTGTCTCAGTACGGTGGACATTAGAACCCGGCGGAACCCCGGACCGTATTTAACCTGTCTCAGTACGGTGGACATTAGGACCCGGTGGAACCCCAGACCTTATTTAACCTGTCTCAATGCGGTGGACATTAGGACCCGGCGGAACCCCAGACCTTATTTAACCTGTCTCAATACGGTGGACATTAGGACCCGGCGGAACCCCAGACCTTATTTAACCTGTCTCAGTGCAGTGGACATTAGGACCCGGCGGAACCCCAGACCTTATTTAACCTGTCTCAGTGCAGTGGACATTAGGACCCGGCGGAACCCCGGACCTTATTTAACCTGTCTCAGTGCGGTGGACATTAGGACCCGGCGGAACCCCGGACCTTATTTAACCTGTCTCAGTGCGGTGGACCTTAGGACCCGGCGGAACCCCGGACCTTATTTAAACTGCCTCAGTGCGGTGGACCTTAGGACCCGGCGGAACCCCGGACCTTATTTAACCTGCCTCAGTGCGGTGGACCTTAGGACCCGGCGGAACCCCGGACCTTATTTAACCTGTCTCAGTGCGGTGGACCTTAGGACCCGGCGGAACCCCGGACCTTATTTAACCTGTCTCAGTGCGGTGGACCTTAGGACTCGGCGGAACCCCGGACCTTATTTAACCTGTCTCAGTGCGGTGGACATTAGGACCCGGCGGAACCCCGGACCTTATTTAACCTGTCTCAGTGCGGTGGACATTAGGACCCGGCGGTAGAGCTCTGAATCCGCAGTGTTTCTGTTCACGAAAATAATCACGATCACGATTGAAAATAAAGTGGAAGTAATAAAGCAATCGGAAAGAGGTGAAACGCCATCAGTCACTGGAAAAGCGTTAGGCTACAGTCGGTCAACGATCGGAACAATAAAAAGGATAAAGTGAGAAAGGCTCTGCCCCGATGAAAGCTACAATTATCACTAAGCAACTCAATGGTTTAGTTATTGGGTTTTGGGTTTTTGATCCTCCACATCAACCCGGCACGGTGGAGAGCGCACTCGATAACGATCTGTAGCCACTTTTATCTATTTATTTTTCTTTATCCTCTTTGGGGAAAATCCTTCTCCATGAAGGTTCGGAGATGACTGGAAGGACGTGTTTCTTTCCTTTCTCTCTCTCTCTCTCCTTTTCTAATTTTATCCTCAATTGGACTGCCCAATCTTTCTTTTTCTTTGCTTTTTATTTCTTTCTCTTTTTTTTGTTTCAGTTTAGTTAGTGGGGTATTTTTCTTTATCAATAAAATTTCTAATGATTGTTATGAGGAGTTGTAGTTTTTTTGACCATTGTATATATAACAGCATATTTTATCTAGTCCTGATGAAGGGTCTCAGCCGGAAACGTCGACAGCGCTTCTCCCTCACAATGCTGCCTGGCCTGCTGTGTTCCACCAGCATTTTGTGTGTGTTGTTGTTAATATTTTATCTATTTGATTTTGACATTATATACTTTCTGTTTTTACTATTGCTGTTTATATGTCTTTTATATTATCTACTTGTTAAACCTCTTCCGATTTGTATATTCTTTATTTGAATATCAATAAAAAAAGATTGAAAAATGAAAAATGAAATGAAATTAAAGCAGTCTGTCCCGAGTCCCGAGAACATCCGTTCCCGAGCCCGGCACTGAAACATACGTTCTGAAGTGTCTTATATGCGTAGAAAGGTAAAATATATACTATATACTAAGACAAACGTTTGACTGACGCTAAATAATACCAGACGTACCTGTTCCGACTTGCTTAGTAAAAGAACTTCCGATTTTTTTGATCCCGATCCACGATAACGCATGCACATCCTCCAGTATAATTTAAGCCATCTCTAGATTACTAATAATACCTAATACTTTGTAAAATAGTTGTTAAACTGCATTGTTGAGAGAATAAAGACAAGGAAGTCTCTACATGCTCGAACAACGTGCTGGAAGAGCACTTGCGGGTTTTCACGGTTTGTGGTTGGTTGAATTCGGCCCACGTGGGATTGAGGATAAGGAGGGCCGACTGTACTTTGATAATAAATGTTTGAAACCCACGCAGTTCAGGGGGAGGACGTACAAACCCCTTACACGCGGAGCCGGAATCGAGCTCCGCAACTCCGGTGCCCCGACCGGTAACGGCGTAACGCCAGCCTCCATGCTACCATGGCGCCCAAGCAACAACACCCGTGATTGGAAGGTCAGGGTTCAATTCCACCACCGTCCATCCGGAGTTTGCATGCTTTCCCGCATGGCCACATTCCAAGACGTTCGTGTTAATAGGTTAATGGGTCACATGGGTTTAATTGTGTTGCACAGGCTCGTTGGGCCAGAAGAGCCTGTTATCATATTGTATCTCTAAATATTAATGTACCACAATTATATACATCCAGTCGCCATGCTCCTGCATCATTTCGCATCAATCTTCTACTCCTTTTTTTTATTCTGACGTATTGTCAGCTGTCTTTGCTACAAAGAGAAAAGCCCCAGCTAGAGATGCTCTCTGATCCAGACAGCTTCCTGGTAAATCTCCTCTCTAAAACTTCCACATCCTTACGATAATGAGGCGACCAGAACTGAACAGAATAATCCAAGCGGAGTCTAATCAAGGTTTTATGGAGCGACATGATGTCGTGGCTCTTGAACACAATCCAATTAATGAAGGCCAACACACCTTTTTAGCAACCCCATCAGCTCGAGAAGCAACCTTGAGGGATCTATGGGCCTGGACCCCAAGATACCTCTGTTCCTCCTACAATTAACCCTGTACTCCAAAGTGAACCATTTCACTCTTCTCTGGGTTGAACTCCATCTGCCCCCTCTCAGCCCAGCCCAGCATCCCGTCTACGTCCCGTTGACTATGGCGGGAGTGAAAGGTCGCGGTGGGTAAACGGGTCGGCGGGGCCAAAAACACAGCAGACTCTGCAGATGCTAGAACGCACACGAAACGCTGGAGGAACTCAGCAGGCCAGGCAGCATCTACGAAGGGACAGGGAGTGAACAGTCAACTGCATTTCCAGACGCGCACGCACGTGCGTGTGTGTCTCTGTTTCTTTGTTACTGCAGAGCAGGTTGGAATCCGAACTGCGATGCGTCAGGGGGGAGGTTCCACACAGAGTGATCCAACCAAGATCTCGGCGGTGGAGCTGGTGGAAGACGATGGAACATCACAAGGGCAGTGAGCTGAGGGTGGAGGGTCTCCAGTCAACTTGCGTTCCGCGACAACAGACCCCGACTCGGATGTAAATGAGCCTGTGTTGGCTGCCCACACGTCACCCTCCATACATTCTCGCGCAGATATTCCCCATTGTCTTCCTCACAATCCTGCCCAGGCTTGCGCCCTGGAAACTTTTCGAGGCACAAATCCATGGTCTATCGAGACTAACGGAGGCCTACTCTGCACATACCAGGACAATAGCCCTCCATACCCCCACCATCCAAACTTCTCTTAAACATTGAAATTGAGCTTGCATGCACCACTTGCTCGTTCCACACTCCCACCACCCCCCCCGAGCAAAGAAGTTTCCCCTCACGTTACCATCAAACCTTTCACCTTTCACCCTCAACCCATGTCCTCTAGTTGGAGCTCCACCCAAATCTAATAGTTTGAACAGCCGGGTCTGGAGGATAGACTGGGAATTATTGAGTTATTGGGACAGATTGAACAGGTTAGGACTTTATTCCTTGCAAAGTAGAAGGCTGAGGGGAGATTTGACAGAGGTACACAAAATTATAGACAGGGTAAATAGATACGAGCAGGCTTTTTCCATTGGGGTTGGGTGCAACTCCAACTAGAGGACGTGGGTTGAGGGTGAAAGGTGAAAGGTTGGATGGGAACACGAGGGGAAACTTCTTCGCTCAAGGGGTGGTGGGAGTGTGGAATGAGCAAGTGGTGCATGTGAGCTCGATTTCAACGTTTAAAAGGTTTGGATGGTGGGGGTATGGAGGGCTATTGTCCTGGTGTATTGTAGGCCTCCGTTAGTCTCGATAAGATCATGGATTTGCACCTTGGAAAGTTTCCAGGACGCAAGCCTGGGCAGGGTTGTATGGAAGACCGGCAGTTGCCCGAGCTGCAAGTCTCCCCTCTCCACCGATGTTGCCCAAGGGAAGGGCACTAGGACCCAAGCAGCTTGGCACCGGTGACGTCGCAGAGCAACGTGTGGTTAAGTGCCTTGCTCAAGGACACAACACGCTGCCTCAGCTGAGGCTCGAACCAGCGACCTTCAGATCACTAGGCCTATGCCTTATCCACTTGGCCTTGTGTGGGTTGATGGGAGAAGGCAGTTTAAATGATTGGGCATGAACTAGATGGGCCGAAGGGCCTGTTTCTGCGCCATACTTTTATTTTAATGACTCTAACCGCATACTCGACTCGAGTGACTGCACTACTGCCCTATGTTCCAATCTTAAGGTGATCTTAGTTTTGTGTGGTGGGGGGAGGAATCACTTTTGTCTTTAACCCTTTCCCATCTTGGCAAAGCTACTGCTGCACCCCTCACAAAACGCCCTGACGTTCCAAGGTTTTGACTTACCATCTACGGTGGCTGGGGTGGGAGATCTCTCAGTACGTGTTGGTGGGCTGATGTGCCGGGAGTGGCCTGGTCTCAAAGGTCACCCCGTTGCCAGGCAACGGGGAGGGCACCAGCGGGCAGAGCCAGGCCAGGTACCACCGGCGGCCCAGCAGCTCCACCGCGTTCTGCCACCAGCCCAGGTCGTAGAGGCCGCTCAGGCCGGTGCTCCACTCCCGCGTGGTCTGTCCGCGCCACAGCAGCCGCAGATGGAAGAACAGGAAGGCGGACACGAAGAGGAAGCCCAGGATGCACGTGTCCGCCACGAAGGCAAATGCAAAGGTGTGGATGCCCACATGGCCTGTCCGAGCGGGAGAGACGAGGAGCACAGATCAGGCACGAGCAATCGAAGCAACATTCCCAGACAGCAGTGACCTCCACACCGGGAATCGCCGTGCACAGTTCCCATCTCCGTATCCCACACTGGGAATCGCCGTGCACAGTTCCCAATCTCCGTATCCCACACTGGGAATCACCGTGCACAGTTCCCATCTCCGTATCCCACATTGGGAATCACCGTGCACAGTTCCTCTCTCCGTATCCCACACTGGGAATCACTGTGCACAGTTCCTCTCTCCGTATCCCACATTGGGAATCACCGTGCACAGTTCCTCTCTCCGTACCCCACACTGGGAATCACCGTGCACAGTTCCCGATCTCCGTATCCCACACTGGGAATCACCGTGCACAGTTCCCGATCTCTGTATCTCACACTGGGAATCACCGTGCACAGTTCCCGATCTCCGTATCCCACATTGGGAATCACTGTGCACAGTTCCTCTCTCCGTATCCCACATTGGGAATCACCGTGCACAGTTCCTCTCTCCGTATCCCACACTGGGAATCACCGTGCACAGTTCCTCTCTCCGTATCCCACACTGGGAATCACCGTGCACAGTTCCCGGTCTCTGTCTCCCACACTGGGAATCATCATGCACAGTTCCCGGTCTCTGTATCCCACACTGGGAATCACCGTGCACAGTTCCTCTCTCCGTATCCCACACTGGGAATCACTGTACACAGTTCCTTATCTCCGTCTCCCACACTGGGAATCACCGTGCACAGTTCCCGGTCTCTGTATCCCACATTGGGAATCATCGTGCACAGTTCCCGGTCTCCGTATCCCACACTGGGAATCACCGTGCACAGTTCCTGATCTCCGTATCCCACACTGGGAATCACTGTGCACAGTTCCTGGTCTCCGTATCCCACATTGGGAATCACCGTGCACAGTTCCTCTCTCCGTATCCCACACTGGGAATCACTGTACACAGTTCCTGATCTCTGTCTCCCACACTGGGAATCACCGTGCACAGTTCCCGGTTTCTGTATCCCACATTGGGAATCATCGTGCACAGTTCCCGGTCTCTGTATCCCACATTGGGAATCACCGTGCACAGTTCCTGATCTCCGTAACCCACACTGGGAATCACCGTGCACAGTTCCCGGTCTCTGTATCCCACACTGGGAATCACCGTGCACATTTCCCAGGTCTCTGTATCCCACACTGGGAATCACCGTGCACAGTTCCCGGTCTCCGTATCCCACACTCACAGTTTCTGTATGTGCCCTTTATGTCAAACTGCATTTGCCATTCCTGGGACTCGTGCCCCCAACTCATCCAGATCTCACGTCTTTGCTGTCTGATCTACCACCCACTTCACAACCCTCAGGGCAGATTAGCCACGGGTTTAGCGGGGCTATCTTCAGGCGGGTTGTGGGGGGGGAGTTGCGGTATGCGGGCGGGCGCGCGCCACTCACCTGTAACCAGCATGGCCCAGGGAATGAAGAGGAGGAACAGGCTGTGCAGGGAGGGCCCTTCCTGCAGGAAGCCCAGGAAGATGTCAGCGTTGAGGGAGATGGCGTAGAGGAGGCCCAGCCACATGTGGAGGAGGCAGCAGAGGAAGAAGCGGTGGTTGGCGTGGCCCACGCACTGCCCGAAGAGGACGCAGTGGTGGTCCCGGCGGAGCACGCACACCTTGCAGTCGGGGCAGTGCGAGCACCGCGGGGGCACGTGGCTCTCGCACAGGAAGCAGTAGCTGCGGAGGGAAAGGGGCAATGAGGCCAACGCCACCCGGAGAGAGCAGCCCACCATTATCCACCCACTGGCAGTCATCCATCACCGACCCCCACGCTGAGTAACCCTCAACCATTGACTCCCAAACCATACATACACCCTCTGACAGCCACACACTGCCACCTCGTCCCTCCGTCCCCCCCACCTGCAGATCAACAACCAAAAGACCGAACCCACAGTCTTCACCACCACCACGTCCTGATCACTTCCACCGTCCACACTCTCAATGAGATCCCACACGATCACATTCACTCCCACCGTCCACACTCTCAATGGGACCCCACCCCTTCCCATTCACTCCCACCGTCCGCACTCCCAATGGGACCCCACCCCTTCCCATTCACTCCCACCGTCCACACTCCCAATGGGACCCCATCCCTTCCCATTCACTCCCACCGTCCACACTCTCAATGGGACCCCACCCCTTCCCATTCACTCCCACCATCCACACTCCCAATGGGTCCCCACCCCTTCCCATTCACTCCCACCGTCCCAATGGGACCCCACCATGTCCCATTCACCCCCACCGTCCACACTTCCAATGGGTCCCCACCCCTTCCCATTCACCCCCACTGTCCACACCCAATGGGACCCCACCCCTTCCCATTCACTCCCATTGGGACCCCACCCCTTCCCATTCACCCCCACCATCCACACTCCCAACGGGATCCCACCCGATCACATTCACTCCCACTATCTGCACTCCCAGTGGGACACCACCCCTTTCCATTCACTCCCACCATCCGCACTCCCAGTGAGACACCATCCCTTTCCATTCACTCCCACCGTCTTCACTCCCAATGGGACCCCACCCCTTCCCATTCACTCCCAATGGGACCCCACCCCGTCCCATTCACCCCCACCATCCACACTCCCAACGGGATCCCACCCGATCACATTCACTCCCACCATTTGCACTCCAGGTGGGACCCCACCCCTTCCCATTCACTCCCAATGGGACCAACCCCTCCCCATTCACTCCCAATGGGACCAACCCCTCCCCATTCACTCCCAATGGGACCAACCCCTCCCCATTCACTCCCAATGGGACCCCACCCCTTCCCATTCACTCCCAATGGGACCAACCCCTCCCCATTCACTGACCTGTCAAACTCTGCTGATCCGATGAGTCCGATCAACATTCGCCCGGTATGACGGGTGGAGACTCACCCTGACGGCCATTCACCCTTGATCTTTCTGAAATCCTAGCGCCCCCCCCTCCCTGCTCTCTCCCACTCACCCAGGCACAGCCGCTTACCTCCAGCCCTGTCCCACCGCCTGGTTGGCCAGGAACACTCCGCGGATGCTGGGGTTCCTCCGGATGAACAAGCAGAGGTTTCCCAGCACGTTGCCCAGCACGAAGGCTAGGAAGGTAAGGTGGATTATCTGCCACATCCCCAAAGCCCGACCAGGGCTGGCCACGGTACGAGGTGTCCCCCAGGGCTCTGGCTCCAAACTAGACCTTGTCCTATCCACGGAGGGGGCAGGGGCCAAGTGTGGGTCGGTGAGGATGACATATACCACCTCCAGGGAGACAGTAAGTGTCATGATGGAGGTCATGCAGAGAGGGGCATAGGCCGCCGGCTCAAACCTCTCCAGTACTGCCATGCTCCCACACTCAACACCAGCAGAGACCAACTTAGCCACCAGCAGACGCCGGGAAGGGCGATCAGAGCTCACAGCGGGCCACCAGAAACCTGGGTTTCATTTCACGTCCAGCAGAGGCGATTAGCTACCAGCAGACCCCCACCACAGGCAGAGCTGAATTAACAGGGACCAGCTGAGCTGCCGGACTCAATGTGGGGGGGGGGGGGGTCAGCAAAGCCTCCAGAAGAGACCAGCTGAGAGGGTCAAATCTCAACAGAAAGTCACCAGGCTCCAGGTCCTGCTGGAGGTCGCCAAGCACCAGCAGGCTCCAGCAGACCCCAGCAAAAGACTCAACCCACTCCCGACTTCCCCCGGAAACCAATACCTAACTTCCGGTGTCTCTCGCCCCGCCCACCAGCTCCGACTCCAACGGGCAGGTGAAGGCACCAATCAGATGCGGGAACCAACAAAAAAAACACCCCAACAAATCGGCCCAGAGCGTTGACATAAAGACAAAGAAAAGCGCTTTTACGAAAGGGAATTTATTTTTTATTATTAAAAAAAGCGCTGACGTAGGGGTTCCGGAGTGTCTGGTTAAAAATAAATAAAAGTAGTACTGTGAAGAACCGGGACACGCAGCCCGCCATGTTAAGCGAGGCAAAGAAGGTCGGGGGAGCTGCGGTTGCTAGGGTAACGGAGGAGGCTGTAGGCTTTCTGCCCAAGATGGAGGTGGAGGAGATGAACACAGATTGGGAAATACTGTACCCGGTAAGTCAGGCAGCGAGAAGGTAGCCGACAAATGAGACGACGGAGGCGAGGGGAGTGGAGGAAGGAATGGGAAGGGAATTGAGGGGAAAAGAAAGAAGGGAATTGAGAGGGAAGAGAAGTGAGGGAAGGGAAGGGAATTGAGGAGAAGGAAGAGAAGTGAGGGGAGGGAAGCGAAGGGAGAGAAGTGAGGGGAGGGAAGGGAAGGGAATTGAGGGGAAGAGAAAGAAGGGAATTGAGAGGGAAGAGAAGTGAGGGAAGGGAAGGGAATTGAGGAGAAGGAAGAGAAGTGAGGGGAGGGAAGAGAAGGGAATTGATGGAAGGGAAGGGATGTGAGGGGAGGAAAGGGAAGGTAAGTGAGGGGAGGAAAGAGAATGGAAGTGAGGGGAGGGAAGGCAAGGGAAGGGAAGTGAGGGGAGGGAAGGGAAGGAATGTGAGGGGAGGGAAGAGAATGGAAGTGAGGGGAGGGAAGGGAAGGAATGTGAGGGGAGGGAAGGGAAGTGAGGGGAGGAGGGGAAGGAAGGGAATTGAGGGAAGGGATTTCAAGTCAAGTCACTTTTATTGTTATTTCAACCATAACTGCTGGTACAGTACATAGTAAAAACGAGACAACGTTTTTCAGGACCATGGTGTTACAAGACACAGTACAAAAACTAGACTGAACTATGTAAAAAAAACACAGAGAAAGCTACACTAGACTACAGACCTACACAGGACTACATAAAGTGCACAAAGCAGTGCAGGCATTACAATAAATAATAAACAGGACAATAGGGCAGTAAGGTGTCAGTCCAGACTCTGGGTACTGAGGAGTCTGATAGCTTGGAGGAAGAAACTGTTACATAGTCTGGTCGTGAGAGCCCGAATGCTTCGGAGCCTTTTCCCAGACAGCAGGAGGGAGAAGAGTTTGTATGAGGGGTGCGTGGGGTCCTCCATAATGCTGTTTGCTTTGCGGATGCAGCGTGTAGTGTAAATGTCCATAACAGCAGGAAGAGAGACCCCGATGATCTTCTCAGCTGACCTCACTATCCGCTGCAGGGTCTTGCGAACCGAGACGGTGCAATTTCCGAACCAGGCAGTGACACAGCTGCTCGGGATGCTCTCAATACAACCCCTGTAAAACGTGATGAGGATGGGGGGTGGGAGATGGACTTTCCTCAGCCTTCACAGAAAGTAGAGATGCTGCTGGGCTTTCTCTGCTATGGAGCTGGTGTTGAGGGACCAGGTGAGATTCTCTGTCGTTGAGGGGAGGAAAGGGTATTGCGGGGGGAAGCAAATGTAAGACCAAGTAAGTAAGGTCAGAAAGCCGGTGAGTTGGTTGTGGGCTTCAGGAAGGAGAAGTTGAGGGAACATACACCAGTCCTCATCGAAGGATCAGCAGTGGAAAGAGTGAGCACTTCCAAGATTCTGGGTGTCAACATTCCCCGAAGACCGCTCCTGGGCCCAACATATCGATGCAATTACAAAAAGAAGGCACAACAGTGACTATATTTCATTAGGAGTTTGAGGAGATTCGCGATATCACCAAAGACACTCAGATTTCGACAGGTGTACTGTGGAGAGCATTCTGACTGGGTAAAATCTGGTATGGGGGTGGAGGGGGGGGGGCTACTGCACAGGATCGAGGTAAGCTGCAGAGAGTCAGCTCCATCATGGGCTCCAGCCTCTGTAGTATCCAGGGCATCTTCCAGGAGTGGTGCCTCAAAAAGGTGGCGTCCATCATTAAGGACCCCCATTACCCAAGACATGCCCTGTTCTCACTGTTACCATCAGGAAGGAGGCACAGGAGCCTGAAGGCACACACTCAGTGATTCAGGAACAGCTTCTTCCCCTCTGCCATCAGGGAGGAGGTACAGGAGCCTGAAGGCACACACTCAGTGATTCAGGAACAGCTTCTTCCCCTCTGCCATCTGATTTCTGAACGGACAGTGAACCCATGAACACTGCCTCAGTGTAATTTTCACCCTTTTTGCAGTACTTGTATTCTAAGGATACTCGTTGTAATTTATAGTTTCCATTACTGCGAAACGCACTGTCCTGCTGATGCGAAACAACAAATTTCACGACATATGCCAGTGATAATAAACTTAGTTCTGATTTGGAAATGGGGTGGGGGGGGGGCGGTATGAAAGTAAGGCCGAAGTGAGGTGATGGAGGTGTGAAGGGGGGAGGGGGAATTCGAAATACATTTATTGTCGTATACAACTTTGAGATTCGCTTCCTGACAGGCAGCCACGAAACAAAGAAACCAAAAAAAAATCTTTTAAAAAGGCCGTCAAACACCTTTTGAGAGAGAAAAATACAACTCATGCAAACAATAAGCACAAGCATATGGCATTCTGAACTGAACTCCACGAAGAGAGTCTGTCCCTATACCCTTAATTCAGCAAGCTGAACCGGCCTGTCCCTCACCTTGGGCCGCTGACGCCCTGACATTTGCAATCTGGCCCTAAATCATCGGGTTCTGTCACGTTCTGGGGCCTGGATCCTGTTGCCTCGACGGCCTGGTGGTCACATCGATCGAACCTGGGGTCTTCCTCGCTCTCGGTGATGGGCCCGCTGCCTCACCTCAGTTCTCCTGCATCGAATTGCCTCCAAGTCCAAAGAGAAGTTACAGGCTATTGTTGGGGTTCCTGGGTGGAGGATAGCCAGGTTAAACAACAGAACACTGTTGCCCCGGGTAACCGCAGTGTTTAAAATGAATGAAGCAAATCTAACCTCTGGTAACGGCCATGTCTGTGGAGAGAGAAATAGAGATATCGTTTTAGCTACCTTTGGTATCTAACAAAGTGGCCACGGAGTCCATCTTTGTCGTTTTCTGCCTCAAGGGTTGACGTGTTATACATTCAGAGATGCTCTTCTGCACACCGCTACTGTAACATGGTTATTTGAGTTACTATCACCTTTTTGTTAGCAAGTCTGACCATTCACCTCTGACCTCTCTCATTAACAAGGCGTTTTCACCCACAGGACTGCCTCTGACTGGACGATTTTTTTTGTTTCCCTCACCATTCTCTAAGCTCTAGAGACTGCTGTGTGTGAAAATCCCAGGGGATCGACAGTCTCTGAGATACCCAAACCACCCCATCTGGCACCAATGATGGTTGCAACACTGAGCGTCATAGGAAGTCATTCCTGCCTGTGGCCATCAAACTTTACAACTCCTCCCTCGGAGTGTCAGACACCCTGAGCCAATAGGCTGGTCCTGGAATTGGCATAATTTACCTATTTAATTATTTATGGTTTTATATTGCTGTATTTCTACACTACTCTTGTTTGGTGTGACTGTAACGAAACCCAATATCCCTCGGAATTAATAAAGTCTGTCTGTCGGTCCATGGTGAAAGTCACTTAGATCCACATTTCTTCCCCCATTCTGACGTTGGGTCTGAAGAACAACTGAACCTCTTGGCCATGTCTGCATGCTTTTATGCGCTGAGCCGCTGCCATGTGATTGGCTGGTTAAATGTTGGCATTAATGTGCAGGTATGCATAATAAAATGGCCACCAAGTGTGGATCACATGAATTGCAAGTAAAGGGAAATGTTTGTCCACTATCCTCAATATTGAATGGGTCACCTTTCTTATTTCTTCACCTCCATATGCTCTTCCGGTTTTCCTGAAGTGACCACTCTTTCTGCCCGTTTCCCATGTTTTCTTGTTCCCAACTTCCCTCCATATTGAAGGTAAGATATGCCGGCACTGGAGAGAGTCCAGAGGAGGTTCATGAGAATGATGGAGGAACTCAGCAGGTCCGGTAGCATGCATGGAGGAGAATAAGCAGTCAACGATTTGGGCTGACACCCTTTATCGCGACAGCTCTGTATTTTGTGCATCTACAGAATCTCTTGGGTTTATGAGAGTGATTCTTGGGAATGAAAGGGTTAATATATGAGGAGGGTTTGATTGCTCTGGGGCTGTACTCACTGGAGATAAGATGAATCGGGGTGGGGGGGTGGATCTCACTGAAACCAGTTGAATATCAAAAGGCCTAGATAGAGTGGATGTGGAGAGGATGTTTTCAAAAGCGGGGAGTCTAGGATCGGAGGGCACAGTCTCAGAATAGAACAGAGATGAGGAGGAATTCCTTCAGTCAGACGGTAGTGAATCTGTGGAATTTATTGCCGCAGACAGCCGTGAAGGGCAAGTTTTGGGGTATTCTTAAAACGGAGGCTCTTCATTATTCAGGGTATCAAAGGCAGGAGAGTGGGGTTCAGAGGGAAAATAAATCAGCCATGATGGAACAGACTCAACGGGCCAAATTGCCTAATTCTAGGTCTTATGGTCTTACATCCCACACAGAGAATACCAGCTGCGGTACACTGAAGCAGAAGTGGTGCCAGCAAACTCACCTGGAGGGACTACCTGGCTTCGTGTTTACAGCAGGCAGGAAGTCACCAGACATTCCCTTTGTTGGGAATACGGGAGGAAACCGGAGCAGCTGTGGGGCTGTAACCCAAGTGTGATGCAGAATCCATACACTTCATGCCCGGCTGGGCCTGTCCCAGCTGCTCCGGACTCCGTGTCTGCGATCTCTGTGACGATTCGCTCTGCTGTGTGACGAACTGAGGCTTCCTGTCTATGAACTCACTTTTGGTCCGAATGCTGTTTCTTACTTTCACTGTTTGACGATTTGTGTTTTCTCTCTCTCTGTGCACGTTGGGTGTTTGTTGGTCTTTACGTTCTAATGGGTTCTTCTGGGTTTCTTTGTTTCATGGCTGCCTGTAAGCAGGATGAACATCAGAGTTGTATAACGTACACATACGCTGATAATAAATGAACTTTGAACACGCAGTGAGTATCGGAGGCTGGGATGCAACCCCGGTCTCTGGGGCTGTGAGGCAGACAGCTTAACTGACCGACCCTGTGTGTCGTTGGGATGTGGGTGGAAACAGGAGCTTCTCCACTCGGTCACCAGGAGAACATGCGGACTCCACACAGACAGTAAGTGCTGGAGGTTGGGATTGAACTTGGGGTCTCTAGGGCTGTGAGGCTGGGTCACACAAACAGCGTGATCATTCATCCGTTGACAGAATATACTGGCAAAGCCCAGCAATCATTCCCCACTCTGATATGTCCCCAAGGTGAGGGAGCCATTTCGAGTCAGTCACCAGTTAACACTGAAAAGTTGTGCTGACACTGGAGAGGGTTCAGGAAAATGATTCCGGGATTGAAAGACTTGTCATATGAGGAGCGTTCAACGGCTCTGGGCCTCTGTCACTAGAATTCAGCTGATTTCATTAAAACATATCAAACGTTGAAAGGCCTCGATAGAGTGGATTTGGAGAGAATGTTTCCTCTGGTGGGGGGAGTCTAGGATCAGAGGGGACAGCCTAGAATAGAGGGACGTCCATTTAGAATGGAGATGAGGAATTTCTTCAGCCAGAGGGATGTGAGTGTGTGGAATTCGTTGCCACAGGCGGCTGTGGTGGCCAGGCCATTGGGTATATTTAAGGCAGGGGTTGATAGATTCTGCATGAAGGGATATAGGCTGAGAGGGAAAATGGATCAGCCATGACGGAATGGTAGAGCAGATTCGATGGGTCAATAATTCTCTTCCTTTGGTCTTACAGTTTGAAATCAGGCCCTTTGTTCTAACTCACCCCTGCTGACTAATGTGCCTATTTAAGCTAGTCCCATTTTGTTGGCATTTTGCCCATGTTCGAATAAACCCTTCGTATCCACGTACTTGTCCAAATGACTGTTAAATGTTTCAACTAATTCATCTGACAACTCATTCCATATACGGAACACCCTCTGGATGAAAATGTTGCCCCTCGGGTCTCCTTTTAAACTTGTCCCCTCTCACCTTAAGCTGATTGTGAACTTCAGAAAGGGTAAGATGAGGGAACACACACCAGTCCTCACAGAGGGATTAGAAGTGGAGAGAGTGAGCAATGTCAAGTTCCTGGGTGTCAGTATCTCTGAGGATCTAACCTGGTCCCAACAAATTGCTGCAGCTACAAAGAAGGCAAGATGGCGGCTATATTTCATTAGGAGTTTGAGGAGATTTGGTATGTCACCAAACACACTCACAAATTTCTACAGATGCACCATGGGGAGCCTCTGACTGGCTGCATCACTGTCTGGTATGGTGGGGGGCTACTGCACAGGACCAAAACAAGCTGCAGAGAGTTGTAAACTTAGCTTCACCATGGGCACCAGCATCCAGGACATCTTCAAGGAGTGATGCCTCAAAAAAGTGACATCCATCATTAAGGACCCCCATCACTCAGGACGTGCCCTCTTCTCATTGCCACCATCAGGGAGGAGGTAAAGGAGCCTAAAGGCACACACTCAACGATTCAGGAACAGCTTCTTCCCCTCTGCCGTCAGGGAGGAGGTACAGGAGCCTGAAGACACACACTCAACGATTCAGGAACAGCTTCTTCCCCTCTGCCATCAGGGAGGAGGTACAGGAGCCTGAAGACACACACTCAACGATTCAGGAACAGCTTCTTCCCCTCTGCCATCAGGGAGGAGGTACAGGAGCCTGAAGACACACACTCAACGATTCAGGAACAGCTTCTTCCCCTCTGCCATCAGGGAGGGGGTACAGGAGCCTGAAGACACACACTCAACGATTGTTGGCAGAGCTTCTTCCCCTCTGCCACCTGATTTCTGAATGGACATTGAACCCATGAACACCACCTTACTACTTCTTTATTTCCTATTTTTAGCACTACTTATTTAATTTAGCTATATTATATATACTTACTACAATTCAAGGTTCTTTTTCTCCATGATTATGTATTACATTTAACTGCTACAAAGACAACAGATCTCACAACATATTAAGCTTGATTCTGATCCTCCAACACAGGGAAAAAGACCGTGAATTCAACACCAGGAAAAAGCCCATCAAAGCACTCAGTTTCCTACATTGAAGGCAATAAAGTCTTAGCCTGCCTGAGCTCTCCCCGCAGCTCAGTTTCTCAAGTCCTGGTAACATCCTCGTAACTTATTTCACAGAATGTGGAAGAGTACAGACCTACTGTCCCACCATGTTGTGCCGACTTTTTAACCTACTCCAAAGTCAATTTACAATACCTTCATTTCTTTACTCATACCACATACCCCTCGATTTTTCTTCCATCCATGTGTATCTTAAATGTTCCTAAGGTATCTGCCTCTACCACAGTCCCTGGCATGCATTTATCATTCTTTGTATATAAAAACCTACCTCGAACGTCCCCCTCCACTATATATTCCTCCAATCACCTTAAAATTATGCCCTCTCTGATTAGCCTCTCTGATTAGCTGCTCTTTGAAAAAGGTGCTGGCTGCCCACTCTATTTATGCCTCTTATCGTCTTGTACTTTTACTCTTATCAGGTAACTTTTCATCCTCTTTTGCTCCAAAGAGAAAAGCCCTATCCTCATAAAACGTGCTCTCTAAACCAGCAGCATCTTGGTAAATCTCCTCTGCACTCTCTCTAAAGCTTCCTATATTGAGATGACCAGAACTGAACATAATGCTTCAAGTGAGGTCTAATCCGAGTTTTGTAGAGCTGCAACATTATCTTGTGGCTCTTGAACTCATTTCCCCAACTAGTGAAGGCCAACACACCATACACCCTCGTAAAGTCCCTATCAACTTGGGACGGCAGCTTTGAGGGATCTCTGGGCATGGACTCCAAAAATCCTCTGTTCCTGCACACTGCTGATAATCCTGACATAATAAACCCTGTACCCCACTTTCAAGATTGATCCACCTTTCAAACTGAATCACCACACTTTTCCAGACTGAACTGCATCTGCCACTTATCAGCCCAGCTCAGTGTCCTCTTAATGTCCCAGTGTAACCATTGGCAACCTTCTGCACTATCCACAACACCATCAACTTCACGGCATCTTTCCTACCGTATGTTGAAGAGATCCAGATAGGGTGGATGCGGAGAGGATGGTTCCCATGGTGTGGGGTATCCAGATCTAAAGGGCACAGCCTCAGAATTGAGGGGCAACACTTTAGAACAGAGGTAAGAAGGATTTTTTTTTCATCCAGAGAGTAGTAAATCAGTGGAACGCTCTGCCATGGACTGTGGTGGAGGCCAAGTCCGTGGGTATATTTAAGGCAGAAGTTGCTCATTTCCTGATCGGTCAGGGCATCAAAGGATATGGCAAGAAGGCAGGTGGATGGGGATGAGTGGGATCTGGGATCAGCCATGATGGAATAGTTGAGCAGACTCGATGGGCTGAATCGCCTAATTCTGCTCCTTTGTCTTAAGGCCTAAATAGAGTGGATGTGGAAAGGATGTTTCCTGTGGTGTGGGAGTCTAGGACCAGAGGGCACAGATAG
Organism: Hypanus sabinus; assembly: GCF_030144855.1. Taxonomy (NCBI): domain Eukaryota; kingdom Metazoa; phylum Chordata; class Chondrichthyes; order Myliobatiformes; family Dasyatidae; genus Hypanus; species Hypanus sabinus. Next base: position 31,837 of record NW_026781743.1, on the reverse strand, counting down.
AGTGGATGTGGAGAGGATGTTTCCTATAGTGGGGGAGTCTGGGACCAGAGGGCACAGATAGAGTGGATGTGGAGAGGATGTTTCCTAGAGTGGGGGAGTCTAGGACCTGAGGACACATATAGAGTGGACGTGGAAAGGATGTTTCCTAGAGTGGGGGAGTCTAGGACCAGAGGACACAGATAGAGTGGATGTGGAGAGGATGTTTCCTATAGTGGGGGAGTCTGGGACCAGAGGGCACAGATAGAGTGGATGTGGAGAGGATGTTTCCTATAGTGGGGGAGTCTAGGACCTGAGGACACATATAGAGTGGACGTGGAAAGGATGTTTCCTATAGTGGGGGAGTCTAGGACCAGAGGACACAGATAGAGTGGATGTGGAGAGGATGTTTCCTATAGTGGGGGAGTCTAAGATCAGAGGACACAGATAGAATGGATGTGGAGAGGATGTTTCCTATAGTGGGGGAGTCTAGGACCAGAGGACACAGATAGAGTGGATGTGGAGAGGATGTTTCCTATAGTGGGGGAGTCTAATATCAGAGGGCACTATCTCCGAGTAGCTGCTCCTATGTCTTAAGGTTTTATGAGCAGGTGTCTAAAGAAGGCTGAGTCTGGAATTAGAAATGGCCTTCTATAATGAGGATGAACTCTCAGACAATCAGACATATTTAATCTCACAATTATATTAACAGCTGCTCACTATATTTACCTAGTGACTTGAATTCAAATTCCCCAGGAGGTGTGGTGGGGTTTGAGCCGGGTCTTTCGAACCATGTTCCAGTACGACTGTCCCAGCGTGGCGCAGTGGTGCCACCTGCTGCCCATCAGCTTTTTGAATCTGCTGACTGTTAAAATGAAGGGGGAAGCTCCAGAGAATCTGCAGATGCTGGAAATCTTGCGCAACGCACAAACACACAAATGCCACATCTATCTGTGGCAATGAATTCCAAAGAGTCATCACCCTTTGGCTAAAGAAATTCCTCCACGTCTCTGTTCTAAATGAATGCCCTTCTATTCTGAGGCTGTGTCCTCTGATCCTAGACTCCCCCACTAGAGGAAACATCCTCTCCACATCCACTCTGTGTGTCCTCTGGTCCTAGACTCCCCCACCACAGGAAACATCCTCTCCACATCCACTCTGTGTGTCCTCTGGTCCTAGACTCCCCCATTATAGGAAACATCCTCTCCACATCAACTCTATCTGTGTCCTCTGGTCCTAGACTCCCCCACTACAGGAAACATCCTCTCCACATCCACTCTGTGTGTCCTCTGGTCCTAGACTCCCCCACTATAGGAAACATCCTCTCCACATCCACTCTATCTGTGTCCTCTGGTCCTAGACTCCCCCACTATAGGAAACATCCTCTCTACATCCACTCTATCTGTGTCCTCTGGTCCTAGACTCCCCCACTATAGGAAACATCCTCTCTACATCCACTCTATCAGTGTCCTCTGGTCCTAGACTCCACCACTATAGGAAACATCCTCTCCACATCCACTCTATCTGTGTCCTCTGGTCCTAGACTCCCCCACTACAGGAAACATCCTCTCCACATCCACTCTGTGTGTCCTCTGGTCCTAGACACCCCCACTATAGGAAACATCCTCTCCACATCCACTCTATCTGTGTCCTCTGGTCCTAGACTCCCCCACTATAGGAAACATCCTCTCTACATCCACTCTATCAGTGTCCTCTGGTCCTAGACTCCCCCACTATAGGAAACATCCTCTCCACATCCACTCTATCTGTGTCCTCTGGTCCTAGACTCCCCCACTATAGGAAACATCCTCTCTACATCCACTCTATCAGTGTCCTCTGGTCCTAGACTCCACCACTATAGCAAACATCCTCTCCACATCCACTCTATCTGTGTCCGCTGGTCCTAGACTCCCCCACTATAGGAAACATCCTCTCCACATCCACTCTATCTGTGTCCTCTGGTCCTAGACTCCCCCACTATAGGAAACATCCTCTCCACATCCACTCTGTGTGTCCTCTGGTCCTAGACTCCCCCACTATAGGAAACATCCGCTCTATCTGTGCCCTCTGGTCCTAGACTCCCCCACTATAGGAAACATCCTCTCCACATCCACTCTATCTGTGTCCTCTGGTCCTAGACTCCCCCACTATAGGAAACATCCTCTCCACATCCACTCTATCTGTGCCCTCTGGTCCTAGACTCCCCCACTATAGGAAACATCCTCTCCACATCCACTCTATCAGTGTCCTCTGGTCCTAGACTCCACCACTATAGGAAACATCCTCTCCACATCCACTCTATCTGTGTCCGCTGGTCCTAGACTCCCCCACTATAGGAAACATCCTCTCCACATCCACTCTATCTGTGTCCTCTGGTCCTAGACTCCCCCACTATAGGAAACATCCTCTCCACATCCACTCTATGTGTATCCTCTGGTCCTAGACTCGCCCACTATAGGAAACATCCTCTCCACATCCACTCTATTTGTGTGATCTGGTCCCAGCCTCCCCCACTATAGGAAACATCCTCTCCACATCCACTCTATGTGTATCCTCTGGTCCTAGACTCGCCCACTATAGGAAACATCCTCTCCACATCCACTCTATTTGTGTGATCTGGTCCCAGCCTCCCCCACTATAGGAAACATCCTCTCCACGTCCACTCTGTCTAGGCCTCTTAATAGGCAGAAGGTTTCAATGAGAAACTTTCTAAACTCTGGTGAAAAGCAGGTCCAGAGCCATCAATTATATTTCTTTCCTGGGATCTCTCTGTGAACCTCCTCTGGACCCTCTGCAATACCAGCACATTTTCTTCTTAGATAAGGGGCCCACAATACTTCAAATGTGGCCTGATAAAGCCCCAGCATTACATCCTTGCTTTTATATTCTAGTCCACTCATAATAAACGCCAACATTGCAATTGTCTTCTTTACTACTGACTTAGTATTGACACTATATACACTATATATTTACAGTACCCTTAGTATTGGCACATTCCCTGAATATACTGGAGAATTTTGATTTGAAGGCCACTTGTACAGATAAGTCATCGGGGGTAGAGCAACGACAGAATGCAGAATGAAGTGTCACAGCAACAGCGAAAGGGCAGTGCAGGGAGCCGATAAGGTCAGGGGCCATGATGAGGACTGCGAGGTCAAAGGCAACCCACACAAAGTGCTGGAGGAACTCAGCGGGTCAGGCGGCACCTGTAGAAAAGAGCAAACAGCCGGCGTTTTGGGGTGAGGCCCCTCCGTCAGGACTGCAAAGGAGGAGGAAGAAATACAAGGCGGTCGGTGATAGGTGGAACCAGGAGAGGGGGAAGCGCTGGAAGAGAAGGGGGAAATCTGATAGGAGAGGTCAGAAGACCATGGAGGAAAGGGAAGGGGGAGGAGCACCAGTGGGAGGTGATGGGTAGACAAGAAGAGAAGATGAGAGAGCAAGGGTGAGTTCCAGGGCCCTGAGGTAATGTAACAGCCATAGAAGACCCTGGTCAGACCCCACTTTGAGTACCGTTTTCAGTTCTGGTCAGGAAGGATGTGGATACTATAGAGAGTGAACAGAGGAGTTTTACAAGGATGTTGCCTGGATTGGAGAGCATGCCTGATGGGAATAGGTTGAGCGAACTCAGCCTTTTCTCCTCGGGGCGACGGAGGATGAAGAGGTGACCTGATAGAGGCATTGATAATGAGAGGTATTGATCGTGTGGATAGCCAGAGGCTTTTTCCCCAGGGCTGAAATGGCTGACATGAGGGGGTTTTATTTTAAGGTGCTTGGAAGTAGGTACAAGGGGGATGTCAGAGGTAAGTTTTTCACACACAGAGTGGTGAGTGCATGGAATGCACTGCCAGCGATGATGGTAGAGTTGGATGCAACAGGGTCTTTTAATAGACTCTCAGATAGGTACACAGAGCTTAGAAAAATAGAAGGCTATGCAGTAGGGAAATTCTAGGCAGTTTCTAGAGAGGGTTACATGGTCTGCTCAATATTGTGGTCCAAAGGGCCTGTAACGTGCTGTAGATGTTTCTAACACCACTAGTCAGGGAACGTCAGCCAGAATAATAACCTTCCACGCTTACTCAACACCTTCTGTGGGAAAGGAAATTCTGAATCCAATCTTCCTGTTTTCCCTAGATTCCTTGTTCTTCTGAATCAACTCAACCACGAGGGACCTTGTCAAGCATCTCACTGAAATCTATGTAGATAACATCTACTATCTCGCCTGCACCAAGCCTCCTCAAAAAGACTTGATCAAGTTTGTAAGGCACGACCTGCCCCGCACAACGCCGTCCTGACTGTCCCTAAGCAGGTCACGTCTTTCCACATGTGGATCAAAACTATCCCTCAGTATCCTCTCCAGTAGCCTCCCTACCACTCATCGTGGGCCGAAGGGCCTGTAATGTGCTGTAGATTTCTATGAAACAGGAATGGGAATGGTGAAGGGGGGGGGGGTTGCGATTACCAGAAGTTTAAAATTCCACCCTATCATATAGAGATCCGTTTGAGGGTCGGGTATCAGTGGGGTAGAGGCTGCCCTTGGGCCTGATGGAATGTACTTCAGGCTTTTGTATCTTCTGCCCGATGGGAGAAGGGAGAATGTACGGGGTGGGTGGGGTCTTCGTTTATGCTGGCTGCTTTACCGAAGACAGCTTCTATTCCCCTGTAGCCAGGCTCCTGAACGGACTTCTCATATGTCAAACATAAATCTCTCCAATCTATGTGGCCCTTGCATCTCACAGCCTGCCTGCTCTGCGCTTTCTCTGTCTCTGTCTCTTCATGGTCTATCATTAAGGGCTCTCCCCATCCGGGATGAGCCCTCTTCTCATTCTACCATCAGGACGTACAGGAGCCTGAAGGCACGCACTCTAAGAGATTCCGGAACAGCTTCTTCCCCTCTGCCATCCGATTTCTGAATGGACGTCAAACCCATGAACAAGGTTCTGCTTAACTTTTGCACGGGTATATATAACTTATAATAATTTTATGACTTGCACTGCACCGCCAAACAACAAATTTCATGACGCAAGTCAAGTTCAAAGTTGTAAGTTCATTTATTATCAAACCACCTGTATGTTATACAACCTCGAGATTCGTCTGCTTCGGGTCAGCCACAAAATGAGAAACCGGGAAGAAAGCCATAAAAAGGCCGACAAACACCCAATGTGCTGGGGCTGGGGGTGGGGAAGAATCAAACCGTGCAAACGATAAAAGCAGATAGCATTTAGAATGAAGGTGAGTCCTCAGAGATGAAGGCCCCAGCAAGCCTTACAGCCTCAGCGCTGTGTGGAGTGGAGTAAACGTGGTGGAAACTGGCCTGATGCGCGCTTCTGTTCCTGAAACCCCGTCGTTCTGCCTTTTCAAACCATTCCGGCCCGGTGTTTAAATCATCCAAACGTCGGGTCACTCCTCACTCTAAGGCCTGGGCCCCGTCACCCTCTCCCTGCCCCCGTAGCTCGGCCCTATCCACAAAAATCAGCCTGGTGCTCGGATCGATCGAATCTCCCTTCTCAGTTCAGGTCGACGGGCCCCGAATTTGCCTCTCCTCTGCCTTTTGTTCCTCTCTGCTCGCCCCCGACTTCGCCTCAACCTCGAGCCCGCACGCGCCGACCCTCGACTCAGCCTCACCTTCGCACGCCCCTCCATTGTTTACAGCGATCGATTACCACAGTTTATTTTACAGAAAGAGTGCTAATAATAAAGTATTTAGTTGTATTTCTTGTTTTGGTAGCCAGCCAGCAAGCTGCCGCTTGCCCTCAGCAGGGCTGTCTGAGCCCCAGTCTCCTGTCTTCTCCCCGCATCCCTTCATGCCCTGACCAATCAAGAATCTATCAACCTCTGCCTTAAATATACGTAAAGACGGCTCCACAGCTGCCTGTGGCAACGAATTCCACAGATTCACCACTCTCTGGCTAAAGAAATTCCTCCTCATCTCCGTTCTAAAAGGACACCCATCTATTCTGAGGCGGTGTCCTCTGGTCTTAGCATAGGAAACATCTTCTCCATGTCCACTCTATGAAGGCCTTTCACCATGCGATGGGTTTCGATGAGGTCAGCCCTCATTGTTCTGAATTCTGGTGAATACAGACCCAGAGCCATCGAACGCTCTTCATGACAAGCTGTTCAATCCTGGAATCATTTTTGTGAAACTCCTTCGAACCCTCTCCAGTTCCAGCACATCCTTTTCAAGATAAGAGGCCCCAACACTCGCCAGTGCTTTATAAAGTCTCAACATTACATCTGTGCTTTTATATTCTAATCCTCTTGAAATGAATGCTAACGCTGCATTTGCCTTCCTCAACACAGACCCAGCCTGCAAGTTAACCTTTAGGGAATCTCGCACAAGGACTCCCAAGCCCCTTTGCGCCTCAGATTTTTGAATTTTCTCTCCATTTAGAAAATAGTCTATGTTTTAATTTCTTCTACCAAAGTGCATGACCAAACACCTCCCGACACTGAATTAAGAATTGAAAATACACGTGGACTAAGGTGTTAACTGTTCTGTGCTATCACCAGTGGGATCATCCGTTGATCTGCCACCTGTCCTCAGGAGTTTCGTCCCGCTTATGATGAAGGCTCCCTTGAGGTGGTGGGCCAGCAGTGCTAAAGCACCCCCTCCCACTGGTGATCTTAACAACTTGGCATCTGCCTCTATCAGAGTTGCTGGTCACTTCCAGCCAACAGATAATCTACTCTTCAGGTATCTACGCAGCTACTGAAGAGTTTACAAAAGATGGATACACTGTCCGACTATCTGCCCCTCTGGACGTACTTAGTCCAACCCATGATGATCCTGCCTCTGCTGCCCCAGCTCCAGCCCTGCTGGTTGACTTGATCTCTCTCTTCTAGTGAAGCCAAGATCACGCAGCCACTTCTGGAAAGTGAACGCAATAAAGCCACGGCAACCTACTTCGAATGGACAGCATGAGACCTTCCACCCTCTGTCTCTGCACTCTGATCTTAATTCTGCATACTCGTTTAACTTGTGCTCATGGGCTTCATCGATGTTGTCTTCCCAGGGGACTGTGAGTTCACCAATAACCACTTCTCTTCTGGTGTCAGACCAGACGATTATATCTGGACGCAATGTGGTGAAAACTATTTGCTCTGGGAAACTGCCTTTCCCATCCAGGTTGGCCTTGACACACCAATCGTTGGCTGAAGAAAGTATGAGGATTCCTTCTGCCATTTCTTTGCCCATTCTCCTAATCTGTCTTAAGTCCTTCTGTAGCCTCTCTGCTCCCTCAACGTGACCTGCCCCTCCACCTATTCTCATATCGTCTGCAAACTTTGCAACAGCCATCATTTCCATCATCCAAATCATTGACATGCAACGTAAAAAGAATTGGTCCCAGCACAAACCCCTGTGGAACACTAGTCACTGGTAACCAACCAGAAAAGGCTCCCTTTAATCCCACTCTGCCTCCTGCCAATGCTCCAACCATGCTGGCTCCTTTCCTGTAATACTGTAGGCTCAGAACTCGTTAAGAAGCCTCACATGTGGAACAACACCGATTCTCCCTTGTCTATCCTGCTTGATATTTCTTCAAAGAATTCCAACAGATTTGTCAGGCAAGATCTTCCCTTGAGGAAACCACGCTGACTATTGCTTATTTTATCATGTGCCTCCAAGTACCCTGAGACCTTATCCTTAGTTATCACATGTCAGTGAAAATAAACCTGATTCTTATCTGTCTGAATGGCACACAAACAAGAGCAATCTCAAAGCATCTCAGTGTAAATCCTAATAATAAACCAGTTAGGGGGCATGCGGGGGGCTAGCTTCCAATCAGACCAAGCTCCAGTCAGTTCTGAGGATGGGATTAGCCACCTAAGAAAGTTCCAAGTTTCACTCGGGCCTAGTCCAACTAGGCCTCATTGTGACTTGAGAAAGAGTCAAAAGCAATAAAGAGGCGTACAAATTCTGGAGGTACTTCCAAGGAGTGTTTTTATTGTCTCAGCTTACAATCTGTGGCTTGAAAGGACGCTCCCCTCCCCGAGATCCAGCGAGCGACCCCGCTCGCCGGCCTAGTGTTTCAAATCACCTGGAGCCTGACTCTGAAGAATAAATAAATGTTCGCGGGGCTGGTCGGAAGGGGAGCTACATGTAGAAGCAAGAGGACAATGGAATGAGATGGGCGGGTTGTCGGTGGGGAAGGGGAGGGGAAAGGAGGAGTGTGGGCGGGGGGGAAGGATCCCTGGGCAACCTTTCCCCCCTCACCCACCATCCCTTATGAAAGAAATTACCCTTGGCCACCAAGATGGCGGAGAGGGTGAACGCCACTACAGGTCCCCCTTCCACCTCACTGGAGGGGAGGTCGGTGGAGGGGGACACCCAGTACGTCCCCTCCCCTTCCCCAGACCCACTTCCCTCCCCGGTCCAACAGTGCATGCAGTGAGTGAATCCAAACCTTTTCTTCTGAGGGCCCCTCCCTGGAGCGGACAGGGTGTCGGGGTGTTGGGGGGAAGACATTCTGAGGCGCGCAATGGAGGCTGGTCCTCCTGGCTGGGTTGGCGCAATGGAAGAGGGCAAAGCGGACGGACACGGCTGAGGGAGGGAGGGAGAGAGGTTCACAGGTCGCTCTCCCCGTAGAGCGCGCTGGAGAAGGAGATGTAGTCGAGTGCTCCGGGAACCGAGTCTGCTCCAGAGTAGGTGGTCATCCGGCTGATGCAGTATTCTGCCTGTTCTGGGGGCAGCTCCCTCCTCAGCTCCTCCACCGTGATGTAGTTCTGCAGGGACACAAGGGTCAGTATCACCATGGGGCGCAGGCTTGGGAGTGTCCCTCCACACCGTCCCATCACACACTCCCGGGGTCAAACACAGAGTGAATTTCCCTCCACACCGTCCCAACACACACTCCCGGGGTCGGACACAGAGTGAAGCTCCCTCCACACCGTCCCATCACACACTCCCGGGGTCAGACACAGAGTGAATCTCACTCCACACCGTCCCATCACACACTCCCGGGGTCAGACACAGAGTGAATCTCACTCCACACCGTCCCATCACACACTCCCGGGGTCAGACACATAGGGAAGCCCCCTCCACACCGTCCCATCACTCACTCCCGGGGTCAGACACAGAGTGAAGCTCCCTCCACACTGTCCCATCACACACTCAAGGGGTCAGACATAGAGTGAATCTCCCTCCACACCGTCCCATCACACTCTCCCGGGGTCAGACACAGAGTGAAGCTCCCTCCACACCGTCCCATCACACACTCCCGGGGTCAGACACAGAGTGAATCTCCCTCCACACCGTCCCATCACACACTCCCGGGGTCAGACACAGAGTGAAGCTCCCTCCGCACCGTCCCATCACACACTCCCGGGGTCAGACACAGAGTGAAGCTCCCTCCACACCGTCCCATCACACACTCCCGGGGTCAGACACAGAGTGAAGCTCCCTTGACACCGTCCCATCACACACTCCCGGGGTCAGACACAGAGTGAAGCTCCCTCCACACCGTCCCATCACACACTCCCGGGGTCAGACACAGAGTGAAGCTCCCTCCAGACCGTCCCATCACTCACTCCCGGGGTCAGACACAGAGTGAAGCTCCCTCCACACCATCCCGTCACAGGTCCATTCCCTTTTCTTGAGGAGCTTGAATGCCTGGACCACTGGATTCGAGAACAGCTTCTTGCATACCGCTATCAGACTTATTAATCTGGACGGGCAACTCCCACTTGGAACGGGGCCATTATCTTCCGAACAGGATTGTGCACATGGGAGAGGGAGCCTGCCCACCCTCACCATCCCCCGGGGAGTGGTTTAAACTTTGACCCTGAAGGGGGACGGGGCGTTGTCCAGGAGCCAGGTCGAAGGTCAGCCGGAGCGGCCATTTCAAACCTTGTCGGAGGCCAGGATCTTGAAGGAGGCCATGACTTGCTCGGCTGTGTCCGTCTCTGCCGTCTCGCGGGTCATGAAGTCGATGAAGGCCTGGAAGGTCACCACGCCGGTGTTGTTGGTGTCCACCAGGGTCATGATCCGTGCAAACTCCACCTCGCCCTGGGGGGGGGGGGGGGAAGGAACAACAGGCAAAGTTTAACACCAAACAGCATGGGGTTGCAGAACACCCAAACAAGAGGACAAATCGCGCAAGGGATAAACAAGCAAATAAATTAAAAATACTGAGAACACGGGGTCTAAAGAACTTCAAAGCACGTCAGTCCAGAATTGAGGTGAGTGAAGTTATCCAAGCTGCTTTGGGACCCTAATGCTGGAAGGTTTTGGAAAACACTAATTTAAAAAAAATACTTATGAGATTTGTACTTTTTTTAACAAGAAGTATGTTTCACACTTACGGCAGAAAGCGGTACAGCAGCTAAACTAACGATTTATCACCTTTCTCATTTTTCATTGGCTAAGTACCAGGACATGACCCACATGATGTAATTATGTGAACCTATTAACTCGTTTATTTCTATCTAAGGAATTTTCCTTATCAATAAAAGCCATAGATTTTTCTGAAGCACCATCTTTTTTTCCTTCAAATCTATCTGAGGAATTTTCTTTAACTAATCTATAGAAGCGATAGGTTTTCCTGAAGTACCATCTTTTACCCCTTAACCTCGTTTCTCAACTCCTTATCTAGTTTGTTAAGTATCTGTGTGTTAACCTTGGAGCGAAGACTTCTTGCCATTTTTGACTCCTGGACGAGCCCCTCAGATACAGAAATTAAACAGAGACCCGACGAAGAGCAATAACTGTTCCTGAACCTGGTGCTGTGGGATCTAAGGCTCCCGCAGCTCCTGCCCAATGGTCCAAATCCATTCTATCTAGGTCTTCCAGTATCCGGTAGATTTAAATCCTTATCCTTCTGAGTTCCATCAAGTACAGTCCTGGCTCCTATCCCCCTTCAGGTGCGACTATGTATTTCCTGCATTTTCTGTTTTTTAATCTGTCTCGGAGTTCCGGTGTCTGCAGTAATCTTTTCAGCCCTTCCTTCCTTTACCGACCTGAGATTGGCCAACAGCCATTTGGAGGGGTGGGGGGGAGTCGGCGGACACGGGAGACCCAAAATAAAAATTGAAGATGCTGGCCGGGCAGCATCTATGGAGGGAGGACCGGGAACTGGGAAGGAAAGAAGTAAGTTTGTTTAGGGAGCCAAGGAAGGGGGGGGGGGGCAGAGAAGTTACTCAGCCCAATATTGCTTTTATATTCTAGTCCTCTGGAAATGAATTAAAATCGCCGTCCTACCCACAAACTCACCCGCAAGGCTGGTAGGCTGGGGGGCGTGAGACTTCAAGTACCCTAGGGTCCTTGCCCACCCTCTGAGACCCTCCCCCACCGTTCTGAGTCGCCTGGGATGAAGGGCGTTCCTCAAGAGAACCTACCAGATCGTAGCCCATGGAGATGAGGCAGGCACGGAAGTCGTCGGGCTCCATCTTGCCGTTTCTCTTCTGCACCGTCCCACCGAGAGAGAGAGAGAGAGATTCCAGTTAGCGACAGCCGGACCCACTGAGGCCGACCGAGCGAGGCAAGAGCTGACAAACCTCGGAGACCCTGATACCCCTCACCCTGTACCCACCGTCTCTCCTCCCCCTCTCACCACCCTGCCAGGGTCACCCTCTGTCCCCTCACCTGCTCCCTCCTTCCTTTCCCCCACTCCCTTGCTCCCTCACCCCTTTTAACAGCTGTCCCCCTCCACCTCTCCCCCTCAGTCAACCTCTGTCCCCTTTGCCCTCCCATGCCCTATCGCTCCCTGAGCCCCCTACCCCTCCTGCCCTTCCCCTCACTCCCTCTCCTCCTCTCCCTCACTCATCCTACTCGCCCATCACTCTTACTCTCCCTCACTTCCCTCTTGTTCAACCTTGTCCACTCCCCCTCCATCTCTCACCCATTCTCCCTACACCCCAACCCCCTCCCCACTTCTACTTCTCCCCTTCATCCCCCTCTCATCCCTATCCTATTCCTCCACCCCCACTGACACACACCCCACTCCACCTCTCCCTAATCCCCCCGCCTCTCTCTCACCCTGTGCCCTCTCTGCTTCTCTCTATAGCCCCACTTTCACATAGTCCCAACGCACTCCCTTCTCCCCACCACTTCTTACCCCTCTGCCCCAACACAGTGTCCCCCACCCAGCCCCTCCCTGGTCCAATTCCCCCAACTCCTCCTCTGATTCAATGGCCCCTCATTCAACCCCTCCCCTGATCCAATTCCCCCCAACCCAACCTTCCTCTGATCAAATGACCCCTCACCCAAATCCTCCCAATTCAATTCCCCCAACACTACCTCTCCTCTGATCCAGTGTCTCCCTCACCCAATTCCTTTCCTGATCTGATTTCCCCCCGACCCGAACTCTCTCCTGATTCAAAGTTCCCTCACCCAACCCCTTCCATGATCCAATTCCCTTCACCCAACCACTCTCCTGATCCACCTCCCCCGAACCCAGCCCCTCATCTAACCCAAACCCTCCCCTGGTCCAACATCTCCAACCCCTCATCTGATCCAATGTCCCTCCCCTCACCCCCTCTCCTGATCCACCTCCCCCGAACCCAGCCCCTCATCTAACCCAAACCCTCCCCTGGTCCAACATCTCCAACCCCTCATCTGATCCAATGTCCCTCCCCTCACCCACTCTCCTGATCCACCTCCCCCGAACCCAGCCCCTCATCTAACCCAAACCCTCCCCTGGTCCAACATCTCCAACCTCTCATCTGATCCAATGTCCCTCCCCTCACCCACTCTCCTGATCCACCTCCCCCGAACCCAGCCCCTCATCTAACCCAAACCCTCCCCTGGTCCAACATCTCCAACCCCTCATCTGATCCAATGTCCCTCCCCTCACCCACTCTCCTGATCCACCTCCCCCGAACCCAGCCCCTCATCTAACCCAAACCCTCCCCTGGTCCAACATCTCCAACCCCTCATCTGATCCAATGTCCCTCCCCTCACCCACTTTCCTCTTTGCCCTGCCACCACCGTCCATTCCCTCCCCCCAAACCCCAATCCCTTCCTCCACTCTCTCCTCCTGCTCCTCCCCCTCTCTCCCCTACCCGCCCCCTCTGTACGCCCGAATGCGGCACTGACCCTGTCGAAGTGGTTGAAAGAGGCGCGGAACTCGTTCAGCTGCTCCTGGCTGATGCCCTTGGCGTCCCGGGTCAGGATCTGGTTCTCCACCTCATTGATGGTCCTGGCGATGGTGGTGAGGAGTTGCTCCCAGCCCACTCGGATGTGCTGCGGAGAGTCGGGGGACGAGAACTCGGTCACAGTGAGGTAACACCCAGCCACCAGGGAACAGCTCCACACATCAATCCTCCTGTGCTCTGACACAGAGCGAATCTCCCTCCACACCGTCCCATCACACACTCCCGGGTCAGACACAGAGTGAAGCTCCCTCCACACCGTCCCATCACACACTCCCGGGGTCAGACACAGAGTGACCCTCCCTCCACACCGTCCCATCACACACTCCCGGGGTCAGACACAGAGTGAAGCTCCCTCCACACCGTCCCATCACACACTCCTGGGATCAGACACAGAGTGAAGCTCCCTCCACACCGTCCCATCACACACTCCCGGGGTCAGACACAGAGTGAAGCTCCCTCCACACCGTCTCATCACACTCCCGGGGTCAGACACAGAGTGAAGCTCCCTCCACACCGTCCCATCACACACTCCCGGGTCAGACACAGAGTGAAGCTCCCTCCACACCGTCTCATCACACTCCCGGGGTCAGACACAGAGTGAAGCTCCCTCCACACCGTCCCATCACACACTCCCGGGTCAGACACAGAGTGAAGCTCCCTCCACACCGTCTCATCACACTCTCCCGGGGTCAGACACAGTGAATCTCCCTCCACACCGTCCCATCACACACTCCCGGGGTCAGACACAGAGTGAAACTCCCTCCACACCGTCCCATCACACACTCCCGGGTCAGACACAGAGTGAAGCTCCCTCCACACCGTCTCATCACACTCTCCCGGGGTCAGACACAGTGAATCTCCCTCCACACCGTCCCATCACACACTCCCGGGGTCAGACACAGAGTGAAGCTCCCTCCACACCGTCCCATCACACACTCCCGGGGTCAGACACAGAGTGAAGCTCCCTCCGCACCATCCCAACACACTCCCGGGGTCAGACACAGAGTGAAGCTCCCTCCGCACCATCCCAACACACTCCCGGGGTCAGGACCAGAGGACACAGATAAAGTGGATGTGGAGAGGACGTTTCCTATAGTGGGGGAGTCTGGGACCAGAGGACACACATAGAGTGGATGTGGAGAGGACGTTTCCTATAGTGGGGGAGTCTGGGACCAGAGGACACAGATAGAGTGGATGTGGAGAGGATGTTTCCTAGAGTGGGGGAGTCTAGGACCAGAGGACACAGATAGAGTGGACGTGGAGAGGATGTTTCCTATAGTGGGGGAGTCTAGGACCAGAGGACACAGATAGAGTGGATGTGGAGAGGATGTTTCCTATAGTGGGGGAGTCTGGGACCAGAGGACACAGATAGAGTGGATGTGGAGTGGATGTTTCCTATAGTGGGGGAGTCTGGGACCAGAGGACACAGATAGAGTGGACGTGGAGAGGATGTTTCCTATAGTGGGGGAGTCTAGGACCAGAGGACACAGATAGAGTGGACGTGGAGAGGATGTTTCCTATAGTGGGGGAGTCTAGGACCAGAGGACACAGATAGAGTGGACGTGGAGAGGATGTTTCCTATAGTGGGGGAGTCTAGGACCAGAGGACACAGATAGAGTGGATGTGGAGAGGACGTTTCCTATAGTGGGGGAGTCTGGGACCAGAGGACACAGATAGAGTGGATGTGGAGAGGATGTTTCCTAGAGTGGGGGAGTCTAGGACCAGAGGACACAGATAGAGTGGACGTGGAGAGGATGTTTCCTATAGTGGGGGAGTCTAGGACCAGAGGACACAGATAGAGTGGATGTGGAGAGGACGTTTCCTATAGTGGGGGAGTCTGGGACCAGAGGACACAGATAGAGTGGATGTGGAGAGGATGTTTCCTATAGTGGGGGAGTCTAGGACCAGAGGACACAGATAGAGTGGATGTGGAGAGGATGTTTCCTATAGTGGGGGAGCCTAGGACCAGAGGACAGAGGTAGTGTGGATGTGGAGAGGATGTTTCCTATGCTGGGGGAGTCTAGGACCAGAGGACACAGACAGAGTGGATGTTTCCTATAGTGGGGGAGCCTAAGACCAGAGGACACAGATAAAGTGGATGTGGAGAGGATGTTTCCTATAGTGGGGGAGCCTAGGACCAGAGGACACAGATAGAGTGGATGTGGAGAGGATGTTTCCTATAGTGGGGGAGTCTAGGACCAGAGGACAGAGATAGTGTGGATGTGGAGAGGATGTTTCCTATAGTGGGGGAGCCTAGGACAAGAGGACACAGGTAGAGTGGATGTGGAGAGGATTTTTCCTATAGTGGGGGAGCCTAGGACAGGAGGACACAGATAGAGTGGATGTGGAGAGGATGTTTCCTATAGTGGGGGAGCCTAGGACCAGAGGGCACAGATAGAGTGGATGTGGAGAGGATGTTTCCTGTAGTGGGGGAGCCTGGGACCAGAGGACACAGATAGAGTGGATGTGGAGAGGATGTTTCCTATAGTGGGGAAGCCTAGGACAAGAGGGCACAGATAGAGTGGATGTGGAGAGGATGTTTCCTGTAGTGGGGGAGCCTAGGACAAGAGGACACAGATAGAGTGGAAGTGGAGAGGATGTTTCCTATAGTGGGGGAGCCTAGGACCAGAGGGCACAGATAGAGTGGATGTGGAGAGGATGTTTCCTATAGTGGGGGAGTCTGGGACCAGAGGACACAGAAAGAGTGGAAGTGGAGAGGATGTTTCCTGTAGTGGGGGAGCCTAGGACCAGAGGGCACAGATAGAGTGGATGTGGAGAGGATGTTTCCTATAGTGGGGGAGCCTAGGACCAGAGGACACAGATAGAGTGGATGTGGAGAGGATGTTTCCTATAGTGGGGGAGCCTAGGACAAGAGGACACAGATAGAGAGGATGTGGAGAGGATGTTTCCTATAGTGGGGCAGTCTTGGACAAGAGGACACAGATAGTGTGGATGTAGAGAGGATGTTTCCCATGGTGGGGGAGTCTAGGACCAGAGGACACAGATAGAGTGGATGTGGAGAGGATGTTTCCTATTGGGGGGGGGGGTGTCTAGGACCAGAGGACACAGATAGAGTGGATGTGGAGAGGATGTTTCCTAGAGTGGGGGAGTCTAGGACCAGAGGACACAGATAGAGTGGACATGGAGAGTATGTTTCCTATAGTGGGGGAGTCTAGGACCAGAGGACACAGATAGAGTGGACGTGGAGAGGACGTTTCCTATAGTGGGGGAGTCTGGGACCAGAGGACACAGACAGAGTGGATGTGGAGAGGACGTTTCCTATAGTGGGGGAGTCTAGGACCAGAGGACACAGATAGAGTGGATGTGGAGAGGATGTTTCCTATAGTGGGGGAGCCTAGGACCAGAGGACAGAGGTAGTGTGGATGTGGAGAGGATGTTTCCTATGCTGGGGGAGTCTAGGACCAGAGGACACAGACAGAGTGGATGTGGAGAGGATGTTTCCTATAGTGGGGGAGCCTAGGACAAGAGGACACAGATAGAGAGGATGTGGAGAGGATGTTTCCTATAGTGGGGGAGCCTAGGACCAGAGGACACAGATAGAGTGGATGTGGAGAGGATGTTTCCTATAGTGGGGGAGTCTAGGACCAGAGGTCAGAGATAGTGTGGATGTGGAGAGGATGTTTCCTATAGTGGGGGAGCCTAGGACAAGAGGACACAGATAGAGTGGATGTGGAGAGGATTTTTCCTATAGTGGGGGAGCCTAGGACCAGAGGGCACAGATAGAGTGGATGTGGAGAGGATGTTTCCTGTAGTGGGGGAGCCTAGGACCAGAGGACAGAGGTAGTGTGGATGTGGAGAGGATGTTTCCTATGCTGGGGGAGTCTAGGACCAGAGGACACAGACAGAGTGGATGATTCCTATAGTGGGGGAGCCTAGGACCAGAGGACACAGATAAAGTGGATGTGGAGAGGATGTTTCCTATAGTGGGGGAGCCTAGGACCAGAGGACACAGATAGAGTGGATGTGGAGAGGATGTTTCCTATAGTGGGGGAGTCTAGGACCAGAGGACAGAGATAGTGTGGATGTGGAGAGGATGTTTCCTATAGTGGGGGAGCCTAGGACAAGAGGACACAGATAGAGTGGATGTGGAGAGGATTTTTCCTATAGTGGGGGAGCCTAGGACAGGAGGACACAGATAGAGTGGATGTGGAGAGGATGTTTCCTATAGTGGGGGAGCCTAGGACCAGAGGGCACAGATAGAGTGGATGTGGAGAGGATGTTTCCTGTAGTGGGGGAGCCTGGGACCAGAGGACACAGATAGAGTGGATGTGGAGAGGATGTTTCCTATAGTGGGGAAGCCTAGGACAAGAGGGCACAGATAGAGTGGAAGTGGAGAGGATGTTTCCTATAGTGGGGGAGCCTAGGACCAGAGGGCACAGATAGAGTGGATGTGGAGAGGATGTTTCCTATAGTGGGGGAGTCTGGGACCAGAGGACACAGAAAGAGTGGAAGTGGAGAGGATGTTTCCTGTAGTGGGGGAGCCTAGGACCAGAGGGCACAGATAGAGTGGATGTGGAGAGGATGTTTCCTATAGTGGGGGAGCCTAGGAACAGAGGACACAGATAGAGTGGATGTGGAGAGGATGTTTCCTATAGTGGGGGAGCCTAGGACAAGAGGACACAGATAGAGAGGATGTGGAGAGGATGTTTCCTATAGTGGGGCAGTCTTGGACAAGAGGACACAGATAGTGTGGATGTAGAGAGGATGTTTCCCATGGTGGGGGAGTCTAGGACCAGAGGACACAGATAGAGTGGATGTGGAGAGGATGTTTCCTATTGGGGGGGGGTGTCTAGGACCAGAGGACACAGATAGAGTGGATGTGGAGAGGATGTTTCCTAGAGTGGGGGAGTCTAGGACCAGAGGACACAGATAGAGTGGACATGGAGAGTATGTTTCCTATAGTGGGGGAGTCTAGGACCAGAGGACACAGATAGAGTGGACGTGGAGAGGACGTTTCCTATAGTGGGGGAGTCTGGGACCAGAGGACACAGACAGAGTGGATGTGGAGAGGACGTTTCCTATAGTGGGGGAGTCTAGGACCAGAGGACACAGATAGAGTGGATGTGGAGAGGATGTTTCCTATAGTGGGGGAGCCTAGGACCAGAGGACAGAGGTAGTGTGGATGTGGAGAGGATGTTTCCTATGCTGGGGGAGTCTAGGACCAGAGGACACAGACAGAGTGGATGTGGAGAGGATGTTTCCTATAGTGGGGGAGCCTAGGACCAGATAGAGAGGATGTGGAGAGGATGTTTCCTATAGTGGGGGAGCCTAGGACCAGAGGACACAGATAGAGTGGATGTGGAGAGGATGTTTCCTATAGTGGGGGAGTCTAGGACCAGAGGACAGAGATAGTGTGGATGTGGAGAGGATGTTTCCTATAGTGGGGGAGCCTAGGACAAGAGGACACAGATAGAGTGGATGTGGAGAGGATTTTTCCTATAGTGGGGGAGCCTAGGACAGGAGGACACAGATAGAGTGGATGTGGAGAGGATGTTTCCTATAGTGGGGGAGCCTAGGACCAGAGGGCACAGATAGAGTGGATGTGGAGAGGATGTTTCCTGTAGTGGGGGAGCCTGGGACCAGAGGACACAGATAGAGTGGATGTGGAGAGGATGTTTCCTATAGTGGGGAAGCCTAGGACAAGAGGGCACAGATAGAGTGGATGTGGAGAGGATGTTTCCTGTAGTGGGGGAGCCTAGGACAAGAGGACACAGATAGAGAGGATGTGGAGAGGATGTTTCCTATAGTGGGGGAGCCTAGGACCAGAGGACACAGATAGAGTGGATGTGGAGAGGATGTTTCCTATAGTGGGGGAGTCTAGGACCAGAGGACAGAGATAGTGTGGATGTGGAGAGGATGTTTCCTATAGTGGGGGAGCCTAGGACAAGAGGACACAGATAGAGTGGATGTGGAGAGGATTTTTCCTATAGTGGGGGAGCCTAGGACAGGAGGACACAGATAGAGTGGATGTGGAGAGGATGTTTCCTATAGTGGGGGAGCCTAGGACCAGAGGGCACAGATAGAGTGGATGTGGAGAGGATGTTTCCTGTAGTGGGGGAGCCTGGGACCAGAGGACACAGATAGAGTGGATGTGGAGAGGATGTTTCCTATAGTGGGGAAGCCTAGGACAAGAGGGCACAGATAGAGTGGATGTGGAGAGGATGTTTCCTGTAGTGGGGGAGCCTAGGACAAGAGGACACAGATAGAGTGGAAGTGGAGAGGATGTTTCCTATAGTGGGGGAGCCTAGGACCAGAGGGCACAGATAGAGTGGATGTGGAGAGGATGTTTCCTATAGTGGGGGAGCCTAGGACCAGAGGACACAGATAGAGTGGATGTGGAGAGGGTGTTTCTTAGAGTGGGGGAGTCTAGGACCAGAGGACACAGATAGAGTGGACGTGGAGAGGATGTTTCCTATAGTGGGGAGTCTAGGACCAGAGGACACAGATAGAGTGGATGTGGAGAGGACGTTTCCTATAGTGGGGGAGTCTGGGACCAGAGGACACAGAAAGAGTGGAAGTGGAGAGGATGTTTCCTATAGTGGGGGAGTCTAGGACCAGAGGTCACAGATAGAGTGGACATGGAGAGTATGTTTCCTATAGTGGGGGAGTCTAGGACCAGAGGACACAGATAGAGTGGACGTGGAGAGGACGTTTCCTATAGTGGGGGAGTCTGGGACCAGAGGACACAGACAGAGTGGATGTGGAGAGGACGTTTCCTATAGTGGGGGAGTCTAGGACCAGAGGACACAGACAGAGTGGATGTTTCCTATAGTGGGGGAGCCTAGGACCAGAGGGCACAGATAGAGTGGATGTGGAGAGGATGTTTTCTATAGTGGGGGAGCCTAGGACCAGAGGACACAGATAGAGTGGATGTGGAGAGGATGTTTCTTAGAGTGGGGGAGTCTAGGACCAGAGGACACAGATAGAGTGGATGTGGAGAGGATGTTTCCTATAGTGGGGGAGTCTAGGACCAGAGGACAGAGATAGTGTGGATGTGGAGAGGATGTTTCCTATAGTGGGGGAGCCTAGGACAAGAGGACACAGATAGAGTGGATGTGGAGAGGATGTTTCTTAGAGTGGGGGAGTCTAGGACCAGAGGACACAGATAGAGTGGAAGTGGAGAGGATGTTTCCTATAGTGGAGGAGTCTAGGACCAGAGGACAGAGATAGTGTGGATGTGGAGAGGATGTTTCCTATAGTGGGGGAGCCTAGGACAAGAGGACACAGATAGAGTGGATGTGGAGAGGATTTTTCCTATAGTGGGGGAGCCTAGGACAGGAGGACACAGATAGAGTGGATGTGGAGAGGATGTTTCCTATAGTGGGGGAGCCTAGGACCAGAGGGCACAGATAGAGTGGATGTGGAGAGGATGTTTCCTGTAGTGGGGGAGCCTGGGACCAGAGGACACAGAAAGAGTGGAAGTGGAGAGGATGTTTCCTATAGTGGGGGAGCCTAGGACCAGAGGGCACAGATAGAGTGGATGTGGAGAGGATGTTTCCTATAGTGGGGGAGCCTAGGACCAGAGGACACAGATAGAGTGGATGTGGAGAGGATGTTTCTTAGAGTGGGGGAGTCTAGGACCAGAGGACACAGATAGAGTGGACGTGGAGAGGATGTTTCCTATAGTGGGGAGTCTAGGACCAGAGGACACAGATAGAGTGGATGTGGAGAGAATGTTTCCTATAGTGGGGGAGTCTGGGACCAGAGGACACAGAAAGAGTGGAAGTGGAGAGGATGTTTCCTATAGTGGGGGAGTCTAGGACCAGAGGACACAGATAGAGTGGACATGGAGAGTATGTTTCCTATAGTGGGGGAGTCTAGGACCAGAGGACACAGATAGAGTGGACGTGGAGAGGACGTTTCCTATAGTGGGGGAGTCTGGGACCAGAGGACACAGACAGAGTGGATGTGGAGAGGACGTTTCCTATAGTGGGGGAGTCTAGGACCAGAGGACACAGATAGAGTGGATGTGGAGAGGATGTTTCCTATAGTGGGGGAGTCTAGGACCGGAGGACACAGATAGAGTGGATGTGGAGAGGATGTTTCCATTAGTGGGGGAGTCTAGGACAGGAGGACACAGATAGAGTGGATGTGGAGAGGATGTTTCCTATAGTGGTGATGTCTAGGACCAGAGGACACAGATAGAGTGGATGTGGAGAGGATGTTTCCTATAGTGGGGGAGTCTAGGACCAGAGGACACAGATAGAGTGGACGTGGAGAGGATGTTTCCTATAGTGGGGAGTCTAGGACCAGAGGACACAGATAGAGTGGATGTGGAGAGGACGTTTCCTATAGTGGGGGAGTCTGGGACCAGAGGACACAGAAAGAGTGGAAGTGGAGAGGATGTTTCCTATAGTGGGGGAGCCTAGGACCAGAATGCACAGATAGAGTGGATGTGGAGAGGATGTTTCCTATAGTGGGGGAGCCTAGGACCAGAGGGCACAGATAGAGTCGATGTGGAGAAGATGTTTCCTATAGTGGGGGAGCTTAGGACGAGAGGACACAGCCTCAGAATAGAGGGATGCCTCTTTAAAACGGAGATGAGGAGAAATTTAGCCGGAGGATGGCGAATCTTTGGAATTCGTCGCCTCAGGCAGCTGTGGAGGCCGAGTCAGTGTGTTTATTTAAGGTGGTAGGTTCTTGATTGGTCTGGGCATGAAGGGATACGGGGAGAAGGCAGGAGATTGGGGGTGGTGGCTGAGAGGTAAATGGATCAGCCATGATGGAATGGTGGAGCAGACTCGATGGGCCGAATGGCCGAATTCTGCTCCTCTGCCTTATGGTGACACCATTACAGCGCCAGTGTCCCGGGTTCGATTCCCACCACCGCCGATAAGTTCTCCCCTTGACCGTGAGATTCCTCCATGTGCACTGTACGTAAAGACGCAGGGGTTAGGAGGTTAATTTGTCACGTGTGTGTAATTGGTCGGCGCAGGCCTGTTGGGTTGGAAGGGCCAGTGTCTGAATTTGCTTCTTGCACGAACCGGCACCACTCGAATCGTTCTAACAACAGGACGACAGCCTTGCAGTATCATGGGTGTGTTTACTTTTGCTCTGCCCCGTCCCTTCTTACAAAAATTGGGCATAGTTTATGCCCAGTCTGCACGTGAACACTGCTCATCTGTGGCAATGCTGCAAGTAAAGTTTCTCAGGACACCTGTTCATACGCGTACACGTGCCGGATTCACGATCAGGATTTACTCATCACGCGTACATCGAAACACGCATTGGTCGCGTGTCCACACCAGAACACGGAGCGGTTCAGGAGAAAGTACGGGCCCCTCGGGCCGCGATGTTGCCGTTGATGTTCCTCTCCGCACCTCGTGGTGCATCAGGCGGCAACTCTGCCGATACTTTAGCACCTCTCTGTGTTTTTATTTATGAGGCCCCGTCGCTAGCTCAACATGCAACCCAGCGCAGATGGAAAGCGTGCAAGAAGCGAGCCGGATTCGAACCCGGGGCGTCTCGTCTCGAAGTCCGGTGTGAATGTCACTGCAGTGCTGGCCGACTTCCGCCATTGGGTGCTGACCTTTTAGCGTACCCTTAAAGAGCATTCTCACCCCTCCCTCCGGATCCTTTGCCTCACAATGTGGTGTCAAACTTTTAACCTACTCTGAGATCAACCCAGCCCTTCCCTCCCACAAAGCACTCCACGTTTCTGTCATCTAAGAGCATCTTAAATGTCCCTAATGTATCTGCTTCTAACACCACCCCTGGCAGGGCGTTCTACACACCCTCCACTCTCTGTAAAAAATACCTGCCTCTGACATCGCTCCCCCATACTTTACTCCAATCACCTTAAAATCATTCTCCCCCCTTGTATTAGACACTTCCACCCTGGGGAAAAGTCTCTAGCTCTCCACTCGATCTCTGTTGTTGACAGATGGTTGTTGACCTCAGGAGGGCACGGAGCGACCACTCCCCGTTGAACATCGACAGCTCCTCAGTAGAGATCGTTAAGAGCACCAAATTTCTTGGTGTTCACCTGACAGAGAATCTCACCTGGTCCCTCAACACCAGCTCCATAGCAAAGAAAGCCCAGCAGAGTCTCTACTTTCTGCAAAGGCTGAGGAAAGTCCATCTCCCACCCCCCCCATCCTCATCACATTCTACAGGGGTTGTATTGAGAGCATCCCGAGCAGCTGCATCACTGCCGGGTTCGGAAATTGCACCGTCTCGGATAGACCCTGCAGCGGATAGTGAGGTCAGCTGAGACGATCACCGGGGTCTCTCTTCCTGCCGTTATGGACATTTACACCGCATGCTGCATCCGCAAAGCAAACAGCATTATGAAGGACCCCACACACCCCTCATACAAACTCTTCTCCCTCCTGCCGTCTGGGAAAAGGCTCCGAAGCATTCGGGCTCTCACAACCAGACTATGCAACAGTTTCTTCCCCCAAGCTATCAGACTCCTCAATACCCACAGCCTGGACTGACACCTTACTGCCCTATTGTCCTGTTTATTATTTATTGTAATGCCTGCATTGTTTTTGTGCACTTTATGCAGTCCTGTGTAGGTCTGTAGTCTAGTGTAGTAGTTTTGTTTTTCTGTGTTGTTTTTTACGTAGTTCAGTTTAGTTTTTGTACTGTGTCATATAACACCATGGTCCTGAAAAACATTGTCTAATTTTTACTGTGTACTGTACCAGCAGTTATGGTCGAAATGACAATAAAAAGCGACTTGACTTGCCTCTTATCATCCTGGTCACCTCTATCAGGTCACCTCTCACCCTCCTTCGCTCCAGAGAGAAAAGCCCTCGCTCGCTCAACTTTTCTAAGTTCAAACTACAAGTCTGTCACCTTACATAACCCTGGGGTTCATTTTCTTGTGGGCATATTCAATCAATCCTTAATAGAATAGTAACCATCAGGGACGCAGTTCAAGACCGCTCCAACTTGGGCCTTCAAAAAGACAATAAATGCAAGCAGAAAGAAATAATAACAATAAATGAATAAGTAATAAATATTGAGAACATGAGATGAAGAGTCCTTGAATGTAGATTGTGGGAAGAGTTGAGTGATGGCATGAGTGTAGTTCTCCCCTCTGGTTCAGGAGCCTGATGGTTGAGGGGTAATAACTGTTCCTGAACCTGGTGGTGTGGGACCTGAGGCTCCTGTACCTTCTACCTGATGGTTGAGGGGTGGTAACTGTTCCTGAACCTGGTGGTGCGAGTCCTGAGGCTCCTGTACCTCCTTCCTGATGGTTGAGGGGTGGTAACTGTTCCTGAACCTGGTGGTGTGGGTCCTGAGACTCCTGTATCTCCTTCCTGATGGTTGAGGGGTGATAACTGTTCCTGAACCTGGTGGTGTGGGTCCTGAGGCTCCTGTACCTCCTTCCTGATGGTTGAGGGGTGGTAACTGTTCCTGAACCTGGTGGTGCGAGTCCTGAGGCTCCTGTACCTCCTTCCTGATGGTTGAGGGGTGGTAACTGTTCCTGAACCTGGTGGTGTGGGTCCTGAGACTCCTGTATCTCCTTCCTGATGGTTGAGGGGTGATAACTGTTCCTGAACCTGGTGGTGTGGGTCCTGAGGCTCAGAAGGGATACTCTCAGTGTTCAGCAGGAGAACACAAGGGGCAACAACAACAGAACCACAGCGACACAAGCCCTCTCTCTCCCTGATACCCCTCTCTTTTCCAGTCCAGTCACCAGGATGACAACGAACCGAAGGCCGGTGACCTGATAGAAATTTTGCGGCCACTTTACTGGCACTGGGCTCTGTACGTGGGGGATGGTTATGTCATTCACCTGGTATCTTCGAGTAAGTACAACCCCTCCCCCCCCCCAGTTACACCTCCGTCACCCCGCTCAGACCCCCCCAAGATTCTTCACATCCTACATACGGCCTGCGAGACACACACACACACACACACACACACACACACACACACACACACACACAGACACCCACACCCACACACACGCACCCACACACACGCACAGACACACACACTCACACACAGACACACACACACACACTCACACCCACACACACGCAGACACACACACTCACACACACACTCACACACACCCACACAGACACACTCACACACACAGACACTCTCTCACACACACACACAGACACACACTCACACACACAGACACACTCTCACACACACACACACACACACACACACAGACACACACACACACACACACAGACACACACACACACACACACACACACACACACAGACACTCTCTCACACAGACACTCAGACACACACACACACACACACACACACACACACCACACACACACACACACACACATCCCACCAGGACCGGCCGCCTCAGGGCCCCCAGTCCTTATCCCTGGACTCACAGCCATCTGCCCTTTGACCTCCAGACTCCGCCCCATGCAGTCTCTCACATGATAATACACTTGACTTTAAATCTGAAGGAACAACAACACACACAAGGCACCGGTGGAACGCAACAGGCCAGGCAGCACCTATAGGGAGAAGTACAGTCGAAGTTTTGGGCCGAGACTCTTCATCAAGACTAGGTAGCCCTGACAAAGGGTCTCAGCCCGAAACATCGACTCTACTTCTCCTGTAGATGCTGCCTGGGCTGCTGTGTTCCACCACCATTTTGTGTGTGTTGCTTGAATTTCCAGCATCTGCAGATTTCCTCGTGTTTGCGTTTTTGAAGGGCTGTACAAGATGATAAGAGGCGTATATCGAGCGGGCAGCTAGAGACTTTCCCCAGGAAGGAAATCGCTAATAAGAGGGGCATAACTTTAAGGTGATTGGAGGAAAGTATGGGGGGGCGGGGGTAGGTGTTTCACACAGAGCGTGGTGGGTGTGTGGGGAACACCCTGCCAGGGGTATTGGTCGAGGCAGATACATTAGGGATATTTAAGAGACTCTTAAATGGGCAAAATAGAGGGCTCTGTTGGGGGGAGGAGTTAGATTGATCTTGGAGTAGGTTAAAATGTCAGCATAACTGGACGGGCCAGAGGGCCTGTAATGCAGTGAACTATGTTCTAAAACAAACGTTTTTCCCACCCTCCCAGGTCTCTCACTCAGCCAGGATCCCAACCTCAGGACAACCTGCCTTCAGGCCTCGTGTCCTTGGCCCCGGACTCTGGACTCGCAGCCATCAGACGTCCATAATGGCCTGAACTCGCAGATGCACGTACGGCATCAAATTTGACTTTAAACTGGACAAACACCGGTGCAGGCTGAGAGGTAGACAACAAGGAACCGCAGCTCCGGGAGGTCTGAACCCCGGAGGCCGGGGAGGTGATGTTCGGGGGGGGGGGGGCTTACCTCCATGGTGTAGCTGGTGTGTTTGTTGTCGAAAATGAGAGCTTCCTGGATGAGCTGATGGTCTCCCTCCAGCTTGTCGATGTTGGCCTTGTAGTTGATGATGTTCTGTTCGTACTGCTTCAGGTGGTTCATCTGGTCCTCAAGGGAGCCCGTGATGTCGATGGAGATGTGGCCGATCTCCTGACGGGCAGAAAGAGTGAGACAGTCAGCCCTGGAAAAGCTCCCTCCACACCGTCCCATCACATACTCCCGGGGTCAGATCCTCCACACCGTCCCATCACACACTCCCGGGGGTCAGACCCTCCACACCGTCCCATCACACACTCCCGGGGTCAGACCCTCCACACCGTCCCATCACACACTCCCGGGGTCAGACACAGAGGTGAAGCTCCCTCCACACCGTCCCATCACACACTCCCCGGGGTCAGATCCTCCACACCGTCCCATCACACACTCCCGGGGTCAGACCCTCCACACCCGTCCCATCACACACTCCCGGGGTCAGACCCTCCACACCGTCCCATCACACACTCCCGGGGTCAGACCCTCCACACCGTCCCATCACACACTCCCGGGGTCAGACCCTCCACACCGTCCCCATCACTCACTCCCGGGGTCAGACCCTCCTCACCGTCCCATCACACACTCCCGGAGTCAGACCCTCCACACCGTCCCATCACTCACTCCCGGGGTCAGACCCTCCACACCGTCCCATCACTCACTCCCGGGGTCAGACCCTCCTCACCGTCCCATCACACACTCCGGAGTCAGACCCTCCACACCGTCCCATCACACGCTCCCGGGGTCAGACCCTCCACACCGTCCCATCACTCACTCCCGGGGTCAGACCCTCCACACCGTCCCCTCACACACTCCCGGGGTCAGACCCTCCACACCGTCCCCTCACACACTCCCAGGGTCAGACCCTCCACACCGTCCCATCACTCACTCCCGGGGTCAGACCCTCCACACCGTCCCATCACACACTCCCGGGGTCAGACCCTCCACACCGTCCCATCACACACTCCCGGGTCAGACACAGAGTGAAGCTCCCTCCACACCGTCCCATCACTCACTCCCGGGGTCAGACCCTCCACACCGTCCCATCACTCACTCCCGGGGTCAGACCCTCCGCACCGTCCCATCACTCACTCCCGGGGTCAGACCCTCCACACCGTCCCATCACACACTCCCGGGGGTCAGACACAGAGTGAAGCTCCCTCCGCACCGTCCCATCACACACTCCCGGGGTCAGACACAGAGTGAAGCTCCCTCCACACCGTCCCATCACACACTCCCGGGGTCAGGACACAGAGTGAAGCTCCCTCCACAACGTCCCCATCACACACTCGCGGGGTCAGACACAGAGTGAATCTCCCTCCACACCGTCCCATCACACACTCCCGGGGTCAGACACAGAGTGAAGCTCCCTCCACACCGTCCCATCACACAGTCCCGGGGTCAGACACAGAGTGAAGCTCCCTCCACACCGTCCCATCACACACTCCCGGGGTCAGACACAGAGTGAAGCTCCCTCCACACCGTCCCATCACACCACTCCCGGGGTCAGACACAGAGTGAAGCTCCCTCCACACTGTCCCATCACTCATTCCCAGTGACCAGTGCAGGATCAGTTTTGGGGGCTGGCTTACTGAATGGGACCCTGTCTAGACGGGGGCTAAATGGAGGCCTACACGTGACCAGCTCCCAGCGATGGATTCTGACCACAGCATCCAGTGACACGCAAATTGCAGGGACCCCGATGATCACTGTCCTAGGGGGAGGGGGGATTTACCACCGACAAGAAACACTACTGGACCAGGCACACCGAACCCCCGTGGCAACAATGTCAGAGGGTGGAGATTCTTCGAGGAGTGACACCCACAGTCTTTCCCCCATACACAGGACACGTCATGAGGGGACAGTCCCCTCGCCTGGCTGAGGGCGGCTCCAACCACTCTCGGGGGGCGTGACAGCATGTGGGACAGTCCAGCCCGCTCGATCGGCGCCCCATGACCGCTCCAAGCATCCCCTCCCTCCACCACCGGCGCAGAGCGGCCGCGGGCATGCACCAGCCACGAGACGCAGCGCAGCAACGGCCCCTTCTCAAACCCACAGCACCACTCTCGGAGGGCAAGGACACCATCCCCGTCTGACATAAAACGTCTGCTGCCGTTCCTCTCCGTCCCCGAATTTCAACCCTCCTACGGTTCACCAAAGCAGCGGAGCAAGAGCCCAGGACAGGGGCCGCAAGGGTACGACGCAGAGATCCAACCTCACCTCCATCTTGGTCTGGATCCAAGGGCCGATGACGTTGGCCTGGGCGGCGAACTGGCGGCGAAGACGTTCGTTGGACTGTTGACGGGCGAGTTCCTCCTGCAGGTGTTTGGTCTCTGTGCGGGACCAGTGTCTTCACCTGCAGAGTCCACAGGCGTCGCAGTGAAAGCTCGTTCTGTGTCAGTCCCTAAACTAATCCCACTGCCCCACTCTCTCCCCCACAGCCCTGTCAGACCCCAAACTAATCCCTCTATCCCACTCCCTCCCCACAGCCCTGTGTCAGTCTCCAAACTAATCCCACTGTCCCACTCTCTCCCCACAGTCCTGTGTCAGTCCCCAAACTAATCCCACTGTCCCACTCTCTCCCCACAGCCCTGTGTCAGTCCCCAAACTAATACCAGTGTCCCACTCTCTCCCCACAGCCCTGTCAGACCCCAAACTAATCCCTCTATCCCACTCCCTCCCCACAGCCCTGTGTCAGTCTCCAACTAATCCCACTGTCCCACTCTCTCCCCACAGCCCTGTGTCAGTCCCCAAACTAATACCAGTGTCCCACTCTCTCCCCACAGCCCTGTCAGACCCCAAACTAATCCCTCTATCCCACTCCCTCCCCACAGCCCTGTGTCAGTCCTCCAAACTAATCCCACTGTCCCACTCTCTCCCCACAGTCCTGTGTCAGTCCCCAAACTAATCCCACTGTCCCCACTCTCTCCCCACAGCCCTGTGTCAGTCCCCAAACTAATACCAGTGTCCCACTCTCTCCCCACAGCCCTGTCAGACCCCAAACTAATCCCTCTATCCCAACTCCCTCCCCACAGCCCTGTGTCAGTCTCCAAACTAATCCCACTGTCCCACTCTCTCCCCACAGCCCCGTGTCAGTCCCCAAACTAATCCCACTGTCCCCCTCTCTCCCCACAGTCCCTTGTCGTCCCCAGATTCATCCCACAGTCCCACTCTCTCCCCACAGTCCGTGTCGGTCCCCAGATTCATCCCACTGTCCCACTCTCTCCCCACAGTCCCGTGTCGGTCCCCAGATTCATCCCACTGTCCCACTCTCTCCCCACAGTCCCGTGTCGGTCCCCAGATTCATCCCACAGTCCCACTCTCTCCCCACAGTCCCGTGTCGGTCCCCAGATTCATCCCACTGTCCCACTCTCTCCCCACAGTCCCGTGTCGGTCCCCAGATTCATCCCACTGTCCCACTCTCTCCCCACAGTCCCGTGTCGGTCCCCAGATTCATCCCATTGCCCCACTCTTTCCCCACAGCCCCCGTGTCAGTCCCAAGATTCGTCCCACTGTCCTGTTCTGTCTGACCATCACGGGGTTGGTCAGCGGAGCCTCACTTTGTCCCACTTGGCGGCCACGTCCTGGGGGTTGATGTTGGTGTACGGGTTGATTCCGGACAGCTTGATTCCGTAGGTCTGGGCGATCTTGTTGATCTCGTTCTGGATTCCCAGGATGGCCATCCGTTCCTTGTCGGCCTCCGGCAGCGTGGCCTTGAACTGCTCGTGCGCTGTGATCAGGCTCTGGGGAGGGAGAGGGCGGAGGCCGAGTCAGCAGCGTGGCCTTGAACTGCTCGTGCGCTGTGATCAGGCTCTGGGGAGGGAGAGGGCGGAGGCCGAGTCAGCAGCGTGGCCCTTCGGCCCATCGTGGCTGGTGGCAGTGTCGTTTGGGTTACGCAAACGCACAGGGGACTAGTATGGTCTCGGCCCAGCTGTGATGGACACAGTGTCGGCTGTGACTGAAACGGTCAGAAAAAATGCCTGGGTGTTTTCACCAGAAATAGACTTGTGTTCAAATGCAGCCATGGTGAGAACCCTCTCCAGGATATATTTCCTATGTTGAGATGTGGCTGCCACATTCGAGAAAACATCAATGAAATTAATCCTGCTGTGTGTCGGAGTGTGCGGATCGCGTCCAGATGCATGTCGGAGCGCGGGGATCGCGTCCGGATGCGTGTCGGAGCGCGGGGGATCGCGTCCAGATGTGTGTTGGAGTGTGGGATCACATGCAGCTGTGTATCGCAGTGTGGTGGGATCCTTGCACAGTCAGAGTGCACCTCCTCCCCCGTGATCTGTGCTCCCCCCACGAGTTACCTGGATCTCCTCGATACTGTGCACGATGAACATGTCCTGCAGGTCCTCCATGGCCCCATCCATCCAGTTGTTAAACGGGGCCGCTCGCTTGGCAAACTCCAGGTACAGCTGGTCGATGGTCTCCAGCAGTTTCTCGTTCCGCTGGGGGAGGGAAGGAGGGAGAGTGAGGGGGGGAAGGAGAGTGAAGTGCCATGGCGGGGAGGGGGGTAATTACAGCTCAGGGGGTCAGAGTTCATAGTTTAATTCTGGCCTCCCCTGTACATTCTCCCTGGGCACTGATATTTTCACAGACTAAAGACGTACAGGTTAACTGGTTAGCGTAAGTTGTCTTGTGATTAGTCTTGAGTTAAATTGGTGGGTGGCCGGGCAGCTCGGTTCATTGGGCTGGCAGGGGCTTTTCCCTGTAAAGTGGGTCATCGGCCGTAACGGGGGGTGGGGAGGTGGGTTAAGAGGGGGTGAGTTCAGAGGCCACCACCTACCTCGAGGGAGTCCCTCCGTTTCTGGGTTAGGGTCCCGAGAGTGTCCCATTGGTCACAGATGGCCCTGACAGCGATTGTTCACCGTTGCTGCATCGTGGTAATCCAGCTCACTGCAGGGGTGGGGGAGTGAGAGAGAGAGAGAGAGAGAGAGTGAGAGAGAGAGAGAGAGAGAGAGAGAGAGAGGAGAGAGAGAGAGAGAGAGAGAGAGAGAGAGAGAGAGAGAGAGGGGGGAGAGAGAGAGAGGGGGGGAGAGAAAGAGGGAGAGAGAGAGGGAGAGAGAGAGGGGGGAGAGAGAGGGAGAGAGTGAGAGAGTGTGAGAGTGAGAGAGAGTGAGAGAGTGAGTGAGAGAATGAGAGAATGAGAGACGAGTGAGTGAGAGAGCGAGAGAGTGAGTGAGAGAGCGAGAGAGTGAGTGAGAGAGCGAGAGAGAGTGAGTGAGAGAGAGAGAGTGAGTGAGAGAGTGTGAGAGAGCAAGAGGGTGTGTGAGAGTGAGAGAGAGAGTGAGAATAGATAGTGAGAGAGAGAGTGAGTGAGAGAGTGTGAGAGAGCAAGAGGGTGTGTGAGAGTGAGAGAGAGAGTGAGAATAGATAGTGAGAGAGAGAGTGAGTGAGTGAGAGAGTG